>NC_060139.1:971214588-971517618 GCF_021461385.2 Schistocerca piceifrons | reverse complement strand
GGCGTTCTCCGTATTTGACCAGTCCTTGAACTTTCAAACATTCTATCCAGACAAAGTGTGTTACAGTAGGTATCTTATTTGTGGTGGGCTCTGATATTAAGGAATTGTAATAACGGAAAGTACAGTAGCAACAGTAGCTGCAGTAGATGTAACCACAAATATCGTTTGGACGTGAAGAGTGGAATAATATAATTGTAGACTGGTATTCGGGTAAGTAGATTTAGACTTTAGGTTGGGGTGGCAAAGAAAACGGAAGAGGTAAAAGAGAAAGTCGTTAAAGAAGATGGTGAAGTGAAAGCTTCAAAGTAATGAAGAGAGGAGAAAAAGCAATATGGGACAGTTACTGAAATGGAATAGAAAAAAAAATAGGTTCTTGGAAGAAGAAATGAGCTTTGAGACAATCGAACTATGAGAACTGGCGGGAACTAGTACTTTAATTTTTGAGAAATAGGTTACCAAAACTACAAATAAGATATTCATCCTTTCCCTTAGTTCCACCTTTGTTCTGGATTTTATGTGCTGAGCAGAATAACATGGTAGCAGCAGTAGAGGAGGTATATGTAATTTGTTATTTTCTATGGACTAATACACCAGAATACCACTTAGGCTAGATCTCTGTGTTGAGATGATACATATATGCTCCTCAGCGTTTAAAGTTTGAAAAACTTGACTGGTGCACCGCACACGGATTATAACCCGGGTCCCTACCAGCACCTTAACTCTACGTTTGCTCAGCATTAAATCTTTCTCTATCTCTTCCTCTATTTCAACCTTAAGACTATGGAACGAATAACCATGTAGTCTGCGCCTTCTCAAAACCATTACGAATTCAAGAGAACATTAAAAACTTGTTTTGTCATTGGCGTTGCCTCCCTCTTAATGCTTTTCTCAACCCTTTCTATTTCTTTTTACTTCTTTCCATCTCAATCGTTAATCTTACCGTACTACTTCTCACTCCTCCTCTGGCCAGTCAACTTCTTCTCCACTTTCATCCTTGTCTTCTGTTGTACGTTTCTGTTAGGTATGAATACACATATTTGACAAGAGAGTAATGAGAAAACTGCTTATGTTAATAAGGCTCCCATTTCTAAAGTTCCATGTATTCATTGATAAGCATATTGTCATTCTTCTTCTTTCTTTTTACGCCCAGGTTTGGACCGCATTTGAACTTGCTTGGTCTGACAGCTTTTGTTATTCTCTTCTCACACCTCTTCATAAATCCGCTGTTGTTTTTCAGTGCTTTCTAGCTTTCTCTGCGAATGTGTGATTTGCAACTAGTATGGTATTTTCTGTGACACATTTCTCATAAGTCGTGCTTAACTTCTTCTAACCAGGTGATTTTTACCTTCTTTAACTATTTTATTAAGTAATTTTTTTGTTAATCTAGTGTTGCCGATTCTGCAGATAGGACCATAAAACTTCAAGCATCTTCTACGTATTGCATTAATGAACTACTCTGCACATTTTGTTTTAATCCATGTGCCATTTATAGTAATGGGAGGAGAAATTTTTTCTGAGAATTTTCGCTTTTCCTCTGCAATTTCATCAATTTTTTGTGCGGCGTGTTAGAGATATAGTTTCTGAGGCATACAGTCCTTTCAGGCAAAACTATGTCTTGTAACACTGAAGTTTTGCACAACGGGATATTACTCGTTTTATATAGCGACTACGAGTTCTTCTGTATTCCTTCTTGAGTTTGGTGGCTCTTTCTAAAATACACTGATGGGACGAAAGGTATGGGATAGCGATATGCGCATATACAGATTGTGACAGTATCGCGTACACAAGGTATAAAAGGGCAGTGCGTTGGTGGAGCTGTCATTTGTACTCAAATGACTCGTGTGAAAAGGTTTCCGTCTTGATTATTGCCGCACAACGGGAATTAACAGATTTTGAACGCGGAATGGTAGTTAGAGCTATACGCATGAGACATTCCATTTAGGAAATCGTTAGAGAATTTAGTATTCCGAGATCCACAGCGTCAAGAGTGCGCAGAGAATTTTCAAATTTCGGGCATTGCCCCTTGCCACGGACAATGCAGTCGCCGACGGCTAACAGACAAGCAACAATAAGTGAAATAATCGCAGAAATCAATGAGGGACGTACGACCAAAACATCTGTTAGGACAGCGCAGTGAAATCTGGCGTTAACAGGCTATGCCAGTAGACGACCAACGTGAGTGCCTTTGCTAACAGCACGCGTCGCCTGCAGCGCCTCTCCTGGACTCTTGACCATATCGGTTGGAGTTGGGGTGTTTTGGGGGAAGAGACCAAACTGCGAGGTCATCGGTCTCATCGGATTAGGGCGGGGAAGGAAGTCGGCCGTGCCCTTTCAAAGGAACCATCCCGGCATTCGCTTGGAGCGATTTAGGGAAATCACGGAAAACCTAAATATCGGTTGGACCCTTGACAACAGGAAAACGATGGCCTGGTCAGATGTGAATGGAATGACACCATTGATAAATATAGACTTTGATGAGAAATCGGTAGCTAAGGTAGAATATTCAAAATTTCTAGGTGCATGCATTGAAGAGGAGCCGGCCGAATTGGCCGTGCGGTTCTAGGCGCTACAGTCTAGAGCCGAGCGACCGCTACGGTCGCAGGTTCGAATCCTACCTCGGGCATGGATGTGTGTGATGTCCTTAGGTTAGTTAGGTTTAATTAGTTCTAAGTTCTAGGCGACTGATGACCTCAGAAGTCAAGTCGCATAGTGCTCAGAGCCCTTTTTTTTTTTTGCATTGACGAGGGGTTGAACTGGAATAAACACACTGAGGATCTGCTGAATCGTTTGAGTTCAGCTACTTACGCTGTTAGGGTCATTGCAAATTTTGGCGATATACATCCCAGTAAATTAGCTTACCATGCCTATTTTCATTCTCTGCTTTCCTATGGCATCATATTCTGGGGTAACTCATCATTGAGTAAAAGAGTGTTCATTGCACAAAAGCGTGTAATCAGAATAACTGCTGGAGCTCATCCAGGATCATCCTGCAGACACTTATTTAAAGAGCTAGAGATCTTCACTGTAGCCTCACAATATATATATATTCACTTATGAAATTTGTTGTTAACAATCCGAACGAATTCAAAAGTAATAGCAGTGTACATGGCTACAACACTAGGAGAAAGGATGATCTTCAATAGTCAAGGTTAAATCTAACTTTGGCTCAGGTGGGGGTAAATTATGCTGCCACGAAGTCTTTGGTCATTTACCTAATAGTATCACAAGTCTGACAAATAGCCATATAGCATTTAAAAGGAAATTAAAAGAATTTCTTAATGGCAACTGCTTCTACTCATTAGATGAATTTTTGGATGTAATAAGTGGGTAATTTCCCCAACCCCCACAAAAAAATTAAAAATATTAAGTGTCATGTAATATTTTGTGTAATGTAATATCTTGTATAGACATCTTTTATTAACCTGGCACGTTCCACATCATTACGAAGTGTCGTATTCATGATCTATGGAACAAGTACTAATGTAATGTAATGTAATTTCAATTGATAAGAGCTGATCGTAGGGTTCTAGTGTGGCTCAAACCTCACGAAATCATCCACCCAGGTTGTCAGCAAGACACTGTGCCAGCTGGTGGTGGTTCCGTAACGATGTGGGCTGTTTTCACATGGAATGGACTGGGTCCTCTGGTCCAACTGAACCTATCATTGACTGAAAATGGATATGTTCGGCTACTGCAGCGATTCATGGACTTCACGTTACCTGACAACGAAGAAATTTTGGTAGATGACAATGCGCCATGTTATGGGGCAACAGTTGATAGTGATTGGCTTGAAGAAGATTCTCGACAAATCAAGCGAATGATACGGTCACCCAAATCGCCCGACGTGAATTCTATCGAATATTCATGATACACAAAATCTTGCACCGGCAACACTTTCGCAATTATAGACGGCCATAGAGGCAGTAGAGCTCTCCGTATCTCTCCAGGGAACTCCCAAGGACTTCCTGAGTCCTTGCCACGTTGAGCTGCTGCGCTGCACTGGCCAAAAGGAGGTCGTACACGATATCAGGAGGTATGCAATGGCTTTTGTCTCCTCAGTGAAGCTTTACCTTGTAGTGCACGTGGTAGTATGGTTTCTCTGAGGCATTTAAAGGAAGAAACTCATCAAATTGTGCTATAAATTTCGTTTGTAGTGGGGATCTTCTCACATTTTGTTATAAATTTTCGAGAAAATGCTTGTTTTCATATGATATTTGGATGTCTGTAACTTCTTATGGCGTAGTTGGTTATTTCACCAGTCTTTGGAAAGATGATGTTCAGCTATAGCTGTCCCGAATGCTGCATATTTATACCCCCTATTTCTTTCCTAGATTCTCTGATAATTTCGTCTAACACTACGTTAAACAGAAGCGGGAAGAGGTGTTATCCTTGTCGAACTGCTGTACGTATTTCAGAAGGATAAGATATTTCACCAAGAAACTTATACTTGAGATGATGTGTCTGTGACAGGCACGTTATTTCTGTAGTCTTTCTGTCTATCTCTTCTACAGAGTCCGTAACTCTCTGTCTGTCAACAAGGTCATGCACCTTCTGAAAGTCTACAAAAGTGACAATTATGTTAAACATTCTTCAGACACCAAATCCGAAGCCTGGTTGATAGTCACCAATCAAATGATACACTTGCTGTTCAGCTCTCTTGAAGAAAGCTTTGGATAGAATCTTGTATGTAAATGGCAGAAGAGATGATGTGGTCCGCTCTAACCCTGTTTTATACAACGGACGTACAATAGTTTTCTTTCAGTCCTTTCAAATCGTTTCAGTTTTCCATACTTCTGACGAGAGTGCATAAATTATTCATAATCTTCCTATTTTTAACATTTCTACAGAAAACGTGTGTAAATTCCTAAGGCACCGAACTGCTAAGGTCATCGGTCCTTAGACTTATATACTACTTAAAGTAACTTATGTTAAGAACAACACACATACCCATGCCGGAGGGAGGACTCGAAACTCCGCCGGGCGGCGCCGCGTAATCCGTGACATGGCGCCATGAACCAGGCGGCCCCTCCGCCCGGCATTGCTACAGCTATATCATCCTGTCCAGGTGCTAAAGGCAATCTTTCCACTGGAGGATCAAAGTTAAGCAAATTTTGAAAGTAATTAACTAGTGTCATCCAGTTCCCTGAATTTTTGTCTCCAGTTTTTCATTAATTTGACGAAAACTCTATGTTATTTGTTTATACCTAGTGTAGTCCAACCGGAATATCTTGTAGGAATTTCTGGTGGTGGGGTTTTTTTTTTTTTTTTTTGGGAAATCATGCTCAATGATTATGGCTGTGCCTTTGTCATAGGCAAATTTTTCACAGCATTTTTTATTCTTTTTTTGCGGTTGATATTTCACGTTGTGATTCGTTCATCGACGGCTTCATCACATGTCCTCTTCCGTCAACTGTGTTGAAGTTCCCTGGGTGGGTATCTTAATCTCATGGCTGATGCCTGTAATGTGTTGGGCAGGTCTGGCCACTCTTTGTAGTCATTTTATGTGTCACGAGCGAAAGCCTCGATGTTGGCCTTTAGGCAAACTGTATCAACGTTTGGAAATCGGCTGACCTTGGGTCTGGATCTGAACCAACGACTTCCTTCCGTACTCTAACATTTTAAGTCTCATGCATATTCTTTGCAGAAACTTTAAAGTGATCAATTTCGAATTCTTGTAATGCATGTTGTCATTCTTCGTACTCATTATTATTATTATTATTATTGTCATTATTATTACAATCATCGTTTTCCAGAAAAGCTAATACAGTGATGCCAAATTTATCATAAAAATTATTTTACAGAAATGAAGAGAGTTCAGTTTAGAACCAAACAGCTTCTACTGTTTTCGAAAAATCATCGCTCGTTGGCGCTCGAGACAGCAGCACTGCGTTTTCGACAGGGGAGTGTTGGAACCAGCAGCATATTGTCATGGGGGGTAAGACTTTTTTTGCGACCGGAATGAGATCTCTGGTACTTAGAAAGAGTCGCTTATAGATGATGATGATGATGATGACGATGATGCAGGGAATCTGGTGGCAGATTATGTGCACGCAGTTTGCTGCTTAATGCACTCTACGGCGAATATGATGTTCAAAAGACTTACACAACTCGCCGCCCTCGAACGGTTGCAGGGTGGCAGGGTGGTTAGCTGAATGCTCCTTATGATCGCAAATGGGGGGGGGGGGGGGGGCATTCAGTTTCCGCGAAAGATCGTTGTCCAGACGCACGTAACTATAGCCTATATTTCTGACATCGGGTTGGAACACGTTTTTTGCTCGCTTATTCTGGTATTTCTGGAGGCCGAAACGATCGTGTGAAACCCGGAAAAAAGTTGTAGATACAGGCGTCCTTGACGATGCGGTGTTCCTTGACTTCCCGAAGGTGTTCGAGTAAGTTCAACGCTTTCAGTGAAAAAATTCAGAGCGTACGGAATATCAGATCCGATGTGTGATTGGAACAAAATATTTGCAGCAGACAGAATGCAACATGTCAGTCTCAATGAAGAGAAATTTTCAGATATAAAAGTAACTTCGCACGCTTCTTCTGAAGGGAACGTCGTAGAAGCATTAATTTTGTTTAATAAAAGCCTCTCCAGCTCCCGTTGAGAATTAAATTTGAGACCACTACTGATTTCGGGCCTTTAGATTAGGACATTTTTTATTGGTCCTGAAAAACTGTGCCTCACATAGTGACCTGGAACTGCTTTCATTAATTAAACAAACAGTTGCGGAATAAGCACGCCCTCCGAACATGAAGAAACTAACAACCATTAATATTCACTATATGTATAAAAGTCCTATGGATAACGTTCGAAGTTCCATGAGGCTTTACGCAGATGACGCTGTTGTGTACAGAAGAGCCGCGATGCTAGACAACTGTAATGAAATGCAGGAAGATCTGCAGTGTGTCGACGTTTGCTGCAACAACTGGCAGTCAGTATAAACAAACGTAAAATATTGCGAATAAATAGGCAGAAATATCCATTATTGTATGATTACGCGGTTGCAGAACAGTCAGTGGAAGCAGCCACATCCATTAAATATCTGGTAGTATGAGTATACAGCTGTTTAAAATGGAATGATCACATAAAACTAATCCCTGGTAAGGCGGATGTCAGACTGTAACTGACTGGAAGAATTCTCAGGAAGTGTCGTCCACCAAGAGAGGAGGTAGCCTACAAATCCCTCGTCCGACGATTACTCGAATATTGATTGGATTGATGGAGGAAATAGAGAAGATCCAAAGAAGAAATTGTTCAAATGGCTCTAAGCACTATGGAACTCAACATCTGAGGTCATCAGTCCCCTAGACGTAGAACTACTTAAACCTAACTAACCTAAGGACATCACACACATCCATGCCCGAGGCGGGATTCGAACCTGCGACCGTAGCAGCAGCGCGGTTCCGAACTGAAGCGCCTAGAATCGCTCGGCCACCGCGGCCGGCCCTCCAAAGCAGAACAGCACGTTTCGTCACACGTCGATTTAGCAAGTGCGGTTGCGTCCAGACATGCTCAGCTGGCTCCAGTGGCAGCTGCTGGAAGAGAGTCGTTCTGCATCACGGTGTGTTTTACTCTTAAAGTTCCCAGAGGGCACATTTCCAGAAGAGTCAACGAATATATTGCGTCTTCCAAAGTATACCTCGCTAAAAGTCTATGAAAATTAGATAGATTCGAGCTCACATGGCGTCTTACCGGCAGTCATTGTTTTTGCGAACCTCTCGCGACTAGACCAGGAGAGGGAGAAAGTGGTACACAAATTACCCTCGACCACTCACCATATGGTAGCGGGCGGAGTACAGATGTAGATTCAGGTGCACGAATACAACCTGCAGAATGTTGCTTCTGTCTCGATTCCCCCGTCGGAGAAGTCAGCGCACATCTTGAATACTGTTCTCTTCTAGAGCTTCACCTGTGGTACAATCCACGGGAAAGCCAACATATCGCGGAATCTCTGCGAATGATGCTCGACCGCTCACAAGCTACTAGCTGTGCCGTCGTGATAGCCACGCGGTCACACGGGCAAGATTAGAGGTGGCCGCCGTGGCCATAATTCAGGGGCCACCCAGCGTGTGCTCGACACAAAGCCGCACTGTTCGGATCCTCTCTATCTGCAGGAAATTGCGACAGGTGCCGCTGCCCTCGAGGTATTACATGCGCCATAGCGTTGCTGCAGATAACATCTGGGCGTCGCTTCCCACGGCGGCTGCCTGCTACCTGCACGACCTCTGCCTTACAGCTTGACCGCTGCCCTCTGCGCGCTGGTTGCTCATTACAGTTTCACAACACTCTCCATTAACCCCTGTCGGTACTTGTTATCTCGTCCCCTCCGAGCTTTAACTGTTGTGTTCTGCGGAAAACTTATATACACAATTAACAAGATCTAATATCGCCTTATTCGATAGAAAAGCTCGTAGATCTGCGCCATTTTAAGTTCTTCTATTATCGTAGTCACCTTTCGCTGAAGCCAAAACATTATGACCATTGCTCACCGCGACGTTGGATGCCGCCTGGTGGCGTTGCGGGCACGTGACGCGGTAGTATAAGTATGTAAGCGGAGCAGACATGGACGGGGATCACCGTAGCATAGATATGGGCCGCATATGCGGAAATTTATTGAGATAAGTAAATTTGACAGAGGGCAGATTATTATCATGCAGGCCCGGTGGGCGACTATGTCGAAAACGGCGAAGCTGGTCGAATGTTCACGTGCTACTGTCGTGAGCATCTGTTGTGTACATGGTTCCGCGTAGTCAGCGCGTGCACAACTTTCCCACTAGAGCGCGCCCCACTAAGCACAACAGCGCAGGCGCAGCGCCCGCCCGTCTCTGCACTACGAGATGGCGCTGCCTTAGAGACGGACGAAATTCTGCTTCCGCCGATCCGCGTATTAATATGTAACGCAGCCAATGAGACTGCTGCTAACGTAGAATCTTCTCTCCTTGCGGCTCACACTCGCGCTGTGATACTTGAATGCACGAGGTATTATAACGAGTGTACAGACCTCCGATTAGTCAGTCTTCATTTGTCTGCACCAGTCTGTACCAGTCTGCATTAGTCTGTACCAGTCTATAGTCAAGTTTCAGTCTGCACCTAATAAGATTATCATATTCCTGCACATAGCCATGAAGATAAATGTATAGACACTTAGTCAAGTATCAGAGATATGTGAGAATAAGATTAACGTACCAAGACCAAAGGAACTTCAGACTGTCAATTGTAAATAGCATCCAAAATCAAGTTACATAATGTTTATGCTTGTTATTATTTTAATAAATGTGTGTGAAAATTAATCAATCCCTTTCACTCACGTTAGCAAGTTTATGGTGTTGCATTTCCCGAAAACGTAATAGCTACAAAAATGCTGATTGTTTTAGATCGATAATGCTCGCTAAATATTAAGTCTGTCGGTACCAAATGCAGTCACAGTTCTTAGCCACCGACCTGCTCAATACGCCACGCGGAATATGTCTTTTCTCGTCACAAAATTCCCTTAAAAATTCCGAAATTTCTACACACACATCGGAATAATGATGCCGTCACTTTTCAACACTTTTGATGTATGAAACACTACTAGATCCGGCAACTTATCGTCTCCATCGTAACTACTACTGCACACGTCCGATCTCTTTCATGGCTAGGCTTCGATTCCTGTCTAGAACACTCTAAGTCTTCTCTACAAGCAGAGAAAGGCGCGCGAAGAATATTGCTTTGCCATTGGTCAGTTCACTCAACACCCAATAGCAAAACAACATTCTCCCGCGTCAGTCCGCGCTTTTCATCAATAACCAATTGCAAAATAGTAAAACTAACGACTGCACTTTTTACCGACGTAATTATTTAATATGCTGAAGTGTTGTTTATGCATAAAGTTATTTACTATTGTTATCTATACCTGAATTAACTTTCCCTTTACCATAAACTTACTTTACAAATCTATTCTACAAATATCCCCTTTGTCCATATCCATACTTCTTCGAAATGTTCCCACACTAAATCCTACTACATAACTCGTTAAACAATTACGTTCATATTAACCTTAAACCACACTCATGCATCATTCATACTGCTAAAACACATTTATAACATTTTACGTACACAAAAAGACATAATAACACTATGAAAATACTAGAACAGTTTATGAAAAACATTCTATTACTTTAGTGCACTCTGCTGGGCACAATCGAAACTAAATCACAGTTCCCCTATCCAATATTGTCCTCTATCGGCTGATACATAAACTACGTGCGCATCCAGTCTCGCGTCACCATTTGTCACTATCCAGCTCTGAGACACATCTACCAGTTAACCGAGTCCAAGGCAGGACCGTTATACGGCGCTACGCCTCAACATGACCTGTGCGTAGACATCCAATGCCGTATACCACCTGCCAACAAGGTGTCGGATCCCTCACACATAAAATCAGTGATGTATTTCGTTCCAGAGACGAACAAACAAGCTATTAAGCAGGTGCTCATAATGTTTTGGCTCATCAGTGTATTAATGAAGGAAAGGAATTCCTTGATTCGGGCTGCGGTATATGGGTGGATCGCAAATAATTTTTTTTCCAGAGTGAAACATTCACTCTCTAGCAGAGTGTGCGCTGTTTTGAAACTCCTTCCCGCGTCAATACTGTGTGCGACACTAGGTCTCGAAACCGGGACCTTTACCTTTCGCAGGCAATGCACTCGCCGGCTGAACAGTATGGCCAGGGCTCAGCACCTGCCCTCACAGCTTCACTTCTGCCAAAACTTCTCTCCTACGTTCCAAATTTCACAGAAGCTCCTTCACATACCTAACGAGGCTAATACTCTCGTAAGAAAGGTTCCCGGTTAGAAACCCGGTTCAGCACACGGCTTTAATAGGTCGGGAAATTTCAGATTAATTATTGTTTATTCAGTAGATGTTTTTGCCAACGCCATCTTCTGATGCTTCAGTTGGTATCTCTTATTGATGATCTGCTCCGCCATTCGTTCGACTTTGAGCCCTATACGTTTGCGTTATACAGTTTGCATCAGAAGATTGCATGAGCGAAACACAAATAAATTTCTAGATTGAATGTATACTCTAGATTGAAAATGTATCTGAATATCGCTAAATTCACTACATTCACGAAACTAGGATTGGAACATCAGTGTATGCAGCTAGAAGTATCATCCCAGTGCCATTGTGCTTCACCACCCATTGGGGACTGTAACTGTTTTGGCAAGGTTTAACGTTGCAAAATAAACTGGACACGTTTGTTATTCTTTAACTTTCGTTTGTGTCTATGTTGAATGCGAACCTGAACAGTGCAAGTGGTGTGATTACATAAACGCTATCTGATAAAATAGTCGCCAAATGTCTGATACTGTGTAATTGTATTGCAATTATCTTTCACTCCACACAACAGTCACAGACTCGCCGGAGATAAGTATCACGTCTTGTCAATGAAAGTCTGTTTCAAAATTAACAGGAACTGCTGCTCTCAGTTAATAGAGGTCCACTTCAATGCCTTTACGGGCCAACATTCCGAAGGGAACAGAATGCAACACACTTTTTGAGTTGAGTACCTCTGAGAAGGCCTCTGCCCACAGTAGATCATAACGCAGCACGCCATCAGTGGATCAAACAACACAGAAACTTGACGATATCTGTCTTAGGCGTTTAATGTGATCCGCTAAGTAGTGACTTGGGCTCATGTGGAACGATGCAAGGCGTTTATTCTGTTTAAACTGCAATCTATGGACGTTGTCGTTCAGACCAGACCAGAGATGATTGCGCCATGTTTAGGGGGCGTCCTTTGCATCATGGCTTTGGCCTTCTCATTCAGGTTACGTGAACGTGAGACAGATTGTTTATTTTAATATTGTCAGTGACCAAATGATCCCCTTTTTTCTCCATCTTCACTTGAAGGGTGCTGTGCAGACTCCCGTTTTCGAAGATAACAATACACCTGTTCAAGGGGGCTGCACACATACGCCCTTTCAGTTCTCGACTGGTCTACCAAGTGCCTGATCTTCAAGCCATATATCATGTCTTGGATTGCTTGGAACAGCAGGTGGAACTTAGCCATCAAGATCCCTGGACAGTGATCGCTCTGCGGGATGTAGCTATGAATGAGTAGCTTTTGCTGTATGTGAATTCGTCAAGAAACATGTGGACTCCCTGAATAGAAGCCATTCTGAATGCTAGCGACGGTGTTACACAGTGTTCGCGTGGTGTTTTTTTTTATTTTTTTTTTATTCTTATGGGACTTAAGTGCTAAGGTCATCAGTCCCTACGCTTACACACTACTTAACCTAAATTATCGTAAAGACAAACACACACACCCATGCCCGAGGGAGGACTCGAACCTCCGCCGGGACCAGCCGCACAGTCGATGACTGCAGCGCCCAGACCGCTCGGCTAATCTCGCGCGGCCGTGGTGTCTTTTGGGGGCCACTGATTTGGCCCGGTCTCTTTACAACTGTCACCTTCCTGCATAGGAGTAGACATTCTCCACGCGATTCTTACCCGGCTCACGTGCTCTGAAGCTCTATTTGCGATAAATTCAACTATCAGAGCAGCACGATGTGAGCGCCTTTTATCAACTACGAGGGGCAATTCAGGGTGTAAATAGCATTTCCTGATAACCAACGAAGATGTAAAGAGTTTTAGACCGGCTCCTTATCGCCTCTCGAAATTCATCGCTCGCTTAGAAATGCAAACCAAATTACCGACATGACTAACTTCGATGAACAGTACGCTACACGTGTACACCTGATACGAGTATGTTGCCCTGTATCACCTGCGCGGCATTCCGACATTACGAAAAGTTTGGGCGTCAGACCATTACTCGAGAACTCTACTATTAGCACCACCTGTTGTTCTCTGCTCTGCGCACTGTCCTGGGACGCCTCACATATGCAGCACAGATCCACTATACAGCTCCTAGCAGTCAGCAGCTTGCCTCAGACATCGCGGTAACTGCGCTGTCCACCTGCCATGTTGAAACGTCCCCTTTGGAAAATTATGAATGACTGTGCTGGTAAACCTCTTACGTTATTTGATTTTCAAACAGCTGAGCAAAACTGAACGTACTCAGACATTTCTCTCTTTACTTATTCTTATCAACAGCAAACTGACACACAGTATTTTTTTTAGCGCAACGCAATTTGACTTTCAATAATCCCTACAAAAGAATGGCCCTGACTAACAATAACCTATACCTTTCATAAATCACTTACCTCACAAAAATCTTCGTTACTCAAATTACTGCAATACAGCGAGCGCCACTACTGCCAGCTAAATAAAAGATTCTAACTACTGAAGGCACGAAACTACTGACAGGCATAGTTAGCAAATGACTAGATTTTGATAGAGAACAAACAATGTATTTACCTTAATAATGTTCAAAAGTCATCATATATATAACAGTTCATGACATCCAATATTACAAATTTACTCTTTCCGATGGACATACGTCCAGATCGCCCGCTCCAAAAATTCTGCCATCTTTCCCCACATCCACCACTGCTGGCGGCTCACCTCTAACTGCGCAACTCTATGCGCTGTTCACATACAACTGCCCAACACTACAATAGCAAATATTCCAACAATGCCAACCATCCACAGACTGCACACAGTAGAGTTGGGAAACACGATTCTTTTTCCCGATTCGATTCCTACGATTCAATTTCACATTGCAAATCGATTCCTACGATTCGTTCACGATTCTTACACGATTCATTCTAGTGTGCGATGGCACGATTCTTACGGAATGCAAAAAGTTCTACATCTTACTCACAGATGGCAGGACATGTCTGAAATTTTCAATGGGGTTAGAATCGAACTGTGTCATGATAAGATATGCCAGAAATAGTTTATTTATGAGTAAACATGCATATAACGTTACAAGTGTGATTCTCGATTTATATGTGTAATGCCTTAATTGATGAAAGGTCACGTTTGATTTGATTGTATCTATTGTTTGATTTCAGTATGCCAGGAAAGAGGAGTCGATCTGTCCGAAAAGTGGTGCAAAATTGCTTCCTTTGTTCACACGCATCCTCCACTTGACTTCCATCTGGCGGTCGTAATCATTCGGCACGACTCGGCATGATTCGGAAGTTGCCTTCGAAGCATAGCGTACTAAGAATCGATGAATCGTTGGAACTTGGAATCGTCACTACTCGGAAACACGCAATTGTTCTTACGATTCTTTTGAACGACGATTCGTCCGTATCACGATTCGATTCTTACGATTCTTTATTTAGAGTCGTTCAAATGAACGACTCTTTCACGAATCGCCACAACTCTAGCACACAGCACAGTCAGTGATTTTCATACAGAGCGCTACGTGGCGTTACCAACATAAAAACCAAAACAGCGCCGAGCGGTTCTACGCGCTACAGTCTGGAACCGCGTGACTGCTACGTTCGCAGGTTCGAATCCTGCCTAGGGCATGGATGTGCGTGATGTCCTTAGGTTAGTTAGGTTTAAGTAATTCTAAGTTCTAGGGGACTGATGACCTCAGAAATTTAGTCCCATAGTGCTCAGAGCCATTTGAACCACTTGAAACTAAACAGCCTACTTACACTCTAAACTCCTTAATTGCCCCCACACTGCTCTCCGAAACAACACTCCAGTCTTTCTTTTGGCTAGAAATTCGCAGTTCTTCCTCCAGTGATCAGTACTACTCGAGACGCCATTGCCGAGAATCGTTAATCATTTTCGGAAGAGGTGCTCAAACTATGTCATTAAATTAACTCTGATAATCCAAGCGCGGTATAGCTCTATTCCAGCATAATGGTTTCGTGTTTCGAAGACTTTAATAAAAACTCCTCGAGAGCAGTGAAGGTAGACAGCCTCAGTGATAAATGATCGTAGAACGCTCGGCTGTAATTTTTCATCTGTCCCCTCCTCCGTTATGTATTTTAGGCTACCGGAAGTGAATATATTGTTGCAGGTTTCTCGACAGGAGAATGTCTTCCTTCGATATCACAATAATTTTGTTTTCTACGTGTATTGCTTAATGAGACAACGGGAGACAGTTTAATGTTGTTGGAACATAATCCATAGTCTATAGATGACTGATCAAAGCAGATGACAAAAGAAATATAGCTTCTTTTAGCATAACTTTTTATTATTATTCACTTAACTTCTTATATTCTTTTCATCGCTACATATCTGCACCATACATTCTTAATAATCTACTCTACATATTATAATCTTTGTCAGCGCGTACAATCTTTCCAAGCTAACTTTTTCTGGACCCCTTATTGTATTTTTTCCAACTTGTTCCTTTTTCTGTAACGTGTTTTCCACTAAAAACTCTTCTCGATCTATTTACGTTAGTGCCTACAACGTCCTTCCAAAAAGTTTCGAAACTTAATTTATCCCAAAAGTATAAACGACGTCAGAGCAGTAACTACGGTAGCAATTAAAACTAACAACTGTAAACAACGTTCATGCATTTGGCCAGTCAGATGTGAGCAGGCAGTGTTGAGTAGCAGCAGTGTGTCGATGTTGTTTCACATGCCACAATGGAGCAACATCTTTAAATCAATTGCTCAGGACATTCTTCAGAACGTTTCGAAGGAGATAAAAGTGTGAGCAAAGTTTGTCCCGCACACCTTGACTCCTGAACAAAAACGACGACAGAACGTGAAACACAACTGCTGCCATCGTATGAAACATCCTCTTAAACACCATACAGTATATTATATGCACCTCATCCGATTCTGACCGTTTACTTCAAACTGAAAGTGTCATACCTCTTCTGTTCCAGCAGTTGTTTCTCGTGTTATGTCGTCAATTTGATGAAGCTCTAGACTGAGACAGTTGATCCTATGCTGTGATGTTTCAGTACGAGTTCACGTGCACCATTTGCTCCAATGTCTAGAATATACGAACATCCCACGCTTCCCATCCCTTTTACCACTCACATTTAAAACCTGATATTAAGTTAGCCAGTCTATTTGTTCTCCCTTAAGCGCAATTTTACAGGCGTCTGTAGCTGCGTCACTGCAGTATTACCAGTACGTGAGTCACACCACATTTTGATGAGCGGTGACGTCTGTTCAAAGGTGAGCGAGTAGTGTTCCCTTCAAACTCTAGTCTTCTTGATATAACTAGCACCAAACAGTGCAGTGTCTTGTTTATGCACTAGTTACCCAGTCGGGAAAAGCTGTGTTCAAAACCCCGTCCTATCTTCCCAGTTTAGTTTTGCGTTGGTTCGTCTCTAATCGTCCGTGGAGAATGTTGCGACAATTTTATGAAAATTTCACGAAGGCAGTCATTTTCCAATGATTGTTTAGTTTAACTAGTATTCCTTCTATCATTTCGACATTGACAGTAAGTATAATAGGAATGCGTGCTCTGCGGCCTAGACGTTAAATGAAGACACAACACCTACATAATAGACTGTTGGTCCATCTTTGGAGCACAGTAAGCAGTGGATCTTCGTGGTAAGGATACGACATGGTAGGTTTCGAGAGGTGAGTGGTACCAGATGTCTAGGCACAGGTCACGCAATTCCTGTATATTACGAGCTCGTAATTTGCAGGCATGCAGCAGCCTCTCGAAAGCATCCCAGATGTGTTCCATCCGGTTCAAATCGGGCATATTTGGTGGTCAATATACCAACGTCAGTCCACTACCATTTCTCTTCAAAACCGTTGTATCACGATTCTGGCCTTCGGTCACGGCTAGTTATCCTGCTGGAAGATGCCACCGCTGTTCGGGGAGACGTCAAGCATGAAGTGACGCAGGCTGTCCGCAATAATCTTCACGCAGTCCACAGGTGAAGTTTCATGGGCCACGTCCAGTCCAAGCCCAGATGAATGACCCCAATAGCATAAAACTGTCCCCACCGGTTATGTGGCACGGTACGTGTTTACAACAGCCATCCCTTGAACGACGGATTATCCAAACATGACCATCGTCGGTGACCCCGACTGTGCACAGACCCAAAATTTTACCTGTGTTGACGTGGCCAATTGCCCGCATTGTCACTTTTCGAAATAGGTCAACAACTGCAAGTGGTTAAGTTGCCATTGCATCACTTTCCTCCCCATTTTCAGAAACTAGGATTCTCTATACTGCTTTGCTAAACCAGTCATAGGTATGGTTAGACATTCCTGGTAAAATACTCATGCCATAACGGGTCATCGTCAAGCTATAAATCAAAAAAGACAAAGGTCTCTGGTATCCAAGCCCGACGAATCTGAAAACCCGCCAAAACGCATGGACTTACACGATAGCCGCTAGGCGGTGTTCTTAGTATTTGCGAGCGCTGCTGCTGCCGCCTCAGCACTAGGCGCGGACAATCAACCCAAACTCCAGCGTATCGGCGCTCGGGGCCGCGCTATAAACCTCGTATCGCAGGCGTCCAGACCTCAGTTTGGTACCGACTGCGCTCTCGTATTGTTCATTGCACTCATCGTTGCTTGGTTCCTGATACTGCTACGTCTTGGCTCTCGATTTGGTTCACTCTCCGGACTTGTCATTCTGCTGTGTAGTCTCCGTCAGTCGCTACTGTTGTCTTTCCCTGGTTTTCGGCAACTCACCGTTGACGCTCTCGGCCGGGTGGCCACTGTGTCCTGGTCGTGTGCAATTCCTGTTGCCATAGATTCTATTTTCATTCATTATTGCCTCGCGGGATTAGCCGAGAGGTCTGGGGCGCTACAGTCATGGATTGTGCGGCTGGTCCCGGCGGAGGTTCGAGTCCTCCCTCGGGCATGGGTGTGTGTGTTTGTCCATAGGATAATTTAGGTTAAGTAGTGTGTAAGCTTTGGGACTGATGACCTTAGCAGTTAAGTCCCAAAAGATTTCACACACATTTGAACAACATTCCTTATTATAATAATAAGAAACGCTTTTTAATAAAATCAAAACGTGTCATAGTTCCATTCCTGTACTTCAGATTCAGTTCCTGTATATACTTCACATGTTTTTTACGTTTATTGTTAGAGCGGTGAGTCTTATCTGTGTCATTCACTTAAGCGGTTTTCTGACTCTTAACAACAGCGTCGACCAAATGGTGTATATATGGCTATGCACTCTTAAAATTAAACTCGAAATTCCTGTGAAACGCCTTACAAACATTGGTTGGCCTTTCAGGACATATAGTAGTGGAAGTCCAAATTTCTGGATCAAACCCACTTTATTAGTGAACAGAACGTGGGTTTAAGAGTCGTTTAAGAAAACGAATGACTTACATATTTTTACTGTGAACCTCCACGCTACTCCAAGTTGAGTACAGACGTCTTTCCCAAATTTATTTCTTCCGACAACTATCAACTTACGCCATCTTTCACTTGTCATATGCGGCACGGAAACGTTTCAAACATTTTAACTTACTAGTCACATACGAGCAGTGGGAGCTGGCACACACAGGACAACACTCGGAGGAGAGACTAATGACAGCCGCGCGGAGTGGCCGCGCGGTTAGAGGCGCCATGTCATTAATCGTGCGGCCCCTCACGCTGGAGGTTCGAGTCCTCCCTCGGGCACGGGCGTGTGTTGTCCTTAGCGTAAGTTAGCGTAAGTGGTGTGTAAGTCTAGGGACCGAGGACCTCAGCAGTCAGCAGTTTGGTCCCTTAGGAATTCACACACATTTGAACTTTTTTTTTTTTGCTATTGGCAACAATGCTACGAATAATTTAGTGCAAAACAGTACCAAGTACGACATACACTGAAGTGCCAAACAAACTGGTATAGGCATGCGTATTCAAATACAGAGATATGTAAACAGGCAGAATACGGCGCTGCGGCAGCCAACGCCTGTATAAGACAAGTGTCTGACGCAGTTGTTAGATAGGTTACTACTTCTACAATGGCAGGTAATCAAGATTTAAGAGAGTTCGAACGTGGTGTTATAGTCGGCGCACGAGCGATGGGATACAGCATCTCCGAGGTAGCGATGAAATGGGAATTTCCCATGCAACCATTTCGCGAGTGTTCAAAAAAATGGCTCTGAGCACTATGGGAGTTAAAATCTATGGTCATCAGTCCCCTAGAACTTAGAACTACTTAAACCTAACTAACCTAAGGACATCACACAACACCCAGTCATTTCGCGAGTGTACCGTGAATATCAGGAATCCAGTAAAACATCAAGTCTCCGACATATCTGCGGCTGGAAGAAGATCCTGCAAGAACGGGGCCAAGGATGACTGAAGAGAATCGTTCAACGTGGCAAAAGTGCAACGCTTCCACAAATTGCTGCAGATTTCAGTGCTGGGCCATCAACAAGTGTCAACGTGCAAACCGTTCAGAGAAACATCATCGATATGGGCTTTCGGTGCCGAAGGCCCACTCGTGTAACTTTGGTGACTGCACGACACAAAGCTTTACGCTTCGCTTGGGCACATCAACACCGTCATTGGACTTTTGATGACGGAAAACATGTTTCCTGGTCGGACGAGTGTCGTTCCAAATTGTATCGAACGGATGGACGTGTACGGGTATGGAGGCAACGTCATGAATACATGGAGCCTGCATGTCAGCAGGGGACTGTTCAGCTAGTGAAGGCTCTGTAACGGTGTGGGACGTGTGCAGTTAGAGCGATATGGGACCCCTGATACGTCTAGATAAGACTCTGTCAGGTGACACGTACGTAAGCATCCTGTCGGATCACCTGCATCTATTCATGTCCATTGTGCATTCTGACGGACTTGGGCAATTTCAACAGGACAATGCGACACCCCGTACGACCAGAATTGCTACAGAGTTGCTCCGGGAACACTCTTCTGAGTTTAAACACTTCCGCTGGCCACCAAACTCCCCAGATATGAACATTACTGAGCATATCTGTGATGCCTAGCAACGTGCTGTACAGAAGAGATCTCCACTCCGTCGTACTCTTAAAGATTTATGGACAGCCCTGCAGGATTCATGGTGTCTGTTCCCTCCAGCACTACTTCAGTCACTAGTCGAGTCGATGCCACGTCGTGTTGCAGCCCTTCTGCGTGCTCACGGGGGCCTACACGATATTAGGCAGGTGTACCAGTTTCTTTGGCTCCTCAGTGTAAAACACAGACCCGCAGTCGACCTGTTTGCTGGTATAGTGCCGAACCTGCTGTCGCTCAGTTTGACAAACAGTAAACCCACCCGACCACGATCTGGTGCAACAATGAACATGACTCCTAAGGTCAGGCGCCACGTTTTCACTGCTACACGGACCGGTCCCGTTGTTTCCATGGCCACTGCAGTTGCAGTTGACCGTGACGTTGTGTCGACATGGGAACACTTTGGGATCGTCTGCTGCGGAACCCCATGTTCAGCAACCTACACTGAACGGTGTACACCGAAACATTTCTTCACCTGCTGTATACTTTGGCGTCAGATCTATTACAGAGCGCCACCTAGTCTGCTTTCCAGAGCGAGCAAGCCTCCGACCAACGTTTCTGTGATATAGCGTGGGCTTCCAATACCATGTCGTGTGATCATGATTTCGCGATCCTTCAGCCA
This sequence comes from Schistocerca piceifrons, assembly GCF_021461385.2. Lineage (NCBI taxonomy): Eukaryota > Metazoa > Arthropoda > Insecta > Orthoptera > Acrididae > Schistocerca > Schistocerca piceifrons. The sequence goes on along the minus strand of NC_060139.1, from coordinate 971,497,184 downwards.
CTTTCCATAGATGATCACGACAGCAGCACGACAACAGCCGAGCATCTTCGCCGTTTCAGAGATGCTCGTGCCCAGGCGTTGGGCCATGACAGTCTGCTGTTTGTCAAAATCGCGATAGTCAGTGGATTTCCACACTTGCAATGCGTATCGTCGATACAACGTTGTCCCATTAGTTTCTGCTCCACTTACATCTTTTCTTGCCGTGTCACTTGCCTGCAACGCTCCCATGCGGTGTTAGCCTCGTGATCAGCAGATCACATCGGTGTAAGCTGTAAATCTTTCTATTTCTTAAATTCGCACTATCTGTTTCGTATTGGTTTGGTCACCAATAGGGGACCTGCTTATTATATTTTCAGTCAAAATTATATCTGGTGCAAGTTGTATGGCATATTTAGTACTTCCAGCCAAGTGATTTAGGCGATATAGGCTACTCTGAGTGGAAGAATGAAGCATAATTCGTTAACAATTAAAAAGGCTAGAAATCGCTACTCCAAGCACAAGAAAACGAGCGATTCGAAATGTATTTTAATAAAACACTCTGTTACTATCGTTCGTTGAGTGCCCCTGTATATACTCATCACTGAAACCATGTTATTACATTAAATTCTTACCGCAGTTCCCACGTAAGGAAATTCTGCCCCTGTGGTTACACCACACCTTCTATCCACTCGTAATGTGCTGTTCACTGTACGTAAGTTTGTGACATCGGTTTAGCTACTTATATGTAGAGTGCACGCCTATGTGATTCTCGCTGCAAACGGCAGAGCCAGCCACAGCTGCATATTGCATCGGTTAGTTAGCACCTGATCGCTGTAACTCGGAATTGGGATGTCCACGGCCAATAGCTCGCGAGAACGTGCGCTATGCATCTAATATCGCCATCGACAGCGGTATTGGATATTCTGATACCCGATATTTCGCTAATAGAACGCTTTATTAATATTGACAGGGCGATATTCTCTTCTCAAAACAATTTCTTTTCAACGAAGTTTTGAATATATCGGCGCGAAGAGTTTGAATTATTCAACAATCTACACGATTGCGGATATCAAAAACATTTTGATACTTATTTCGCCAGTGAATCAGTTCAATACCTTTCAGACAGATGGCATCCAGTATAAGAATCCATCGTCCGTTCTCTAGGCTTATTGGTAACAACACAACAAAACGGGCATCACAGACTATAAGCTCCCATATCATTGTACTATACCTTTGGTTATCACAGTGGGAGCCGCTTCCAGTCCTGGTGGTAATTTTCAGTAATATCCATGTAGGGTTTCCCAAGATTCTTTTAATGTAGTAAAAATGCACAAAGCCGCTGTAAACTTGACATGTGCTGCAGTACATGTACATCAACATCTACATCCATACTCTGTAAACAACGGCGAAGTGCATGACGGAGGGTACTTTCCTTTGTACCAGTTATTGACGCTTTTTCCACTTCCATTCACCTATGAAGCGTGGGAAGAATAATTGCAAACTTACTAAGCAGGTTTTCACGGAATAGTTTACATCTGTTTTCAAGCGTTTGCCAGTTCAGGCTTTTCATGATCTCTGTGACGTTCTCCCATGCGTCAAACAAATCTGTGATCATTCGTGCTGCTCTTATTTATACACAGAAAATGTATTCATAGTTGCGAATTCGGGCAACGTCCAACTGTAGAGTGGAATGATGACATTGAAAATTCATGCCTGACCGGGCTCGAACCAGAATTTCTCGCTGGTCGAGAGTGATCGCCTCAACCATTTCTACTATTCGTGCACGCTTCACAGCTACCCAAACTTCCATATGTCACCATCCGTGTGATATTAACCTGCATTCGTACACATTCTGTAATTTCAGTACAGTGGGGACATTAACGTTGACGTCGCTAGCCTGGTGTCAGGGGATAAGTCCGATATTGTAGTGCCGGTTTATAAGAAGTACGGTGCAATGTTACATCTCCCTACTAATAAACACAGGCACTGCTGTCTCGTATCGTTTTGTATATACGTTAAATAACCACTGTTAGTCCCATCTGGTGCATGAGTGTTTTGTAAGCAATCTCATTTGTAAATTCATTGCATTTCCCTACCATCCTATCAATGAATCGAGCTGTGCCACCTGCTTTACCTGCGACCGAGGCTTCGTGATCGTTCCGTTCCAAATCCCTACACCTAGTTATTTGCATGAGTTAACCGATTACAACTGTGATTCGTTCATATCGTAGTCATGTGATACTAAGTTCTTTTTTCATTTTCTGAAGTTCAAAATTTTACATTTATGAACGCTTAGAACAAGTTATCAATCTGATACTTCCTGACAGATTAAAACTGTGTGCCAAACCTGGACTCGAACTCGGGACCTTTGTCTTTCGCGGGAAAGTGCTCTAGCAACTGAGCTACCCAAGCTGTTGGTAGAGCACTTGCCCGCGAAAGGCAAAGGTCCCGAGTTCGAGTCTCGGTTCGGCACACAGTTTTAATCTGTCAGGAAGTTTCATATCAGCGCACACTCCACTGCAGAGTGAAAACCTCATTCAAGTTATCAATCTGTTAACCATCTTGAAATCTTATCAAGATCTGACTAAATATTTATACTACTGTTTCCAGACAGTAATTCATTATGGGTAACTGCATTATCTGTGAAAATCCTGAGATCACTACTAATATTGTCCTCAAGGTCATTACTGTACAACTAGGCGCTTCAGTCCGGAACCGCGCAACCGCTAGGTCGCAGGTTCGAATCCTGCCTCGGGCATTAATGTATGTGTTGTCCTTAGGTTAGTTAGGTTTAAGTAGTTCAAAGTTCTAGGGGACTGATGTCCCATAGTGCTCAGAGCCATTTGAACCATTTTTGTACAACACGAACAGTAAGGGAGCCAACGCACTTCCCTGGGGCACAGTTGAAGTTCCTGCGTGTCTTACTCCACTCCACCTTCTGCTACAACAACGAAAACGGTTCCCACATTAACTGTTTTATTACAAATGTAAATTTATTGGATACATAGTAAATAACTATCGCCCTTCCACACACCAGACGAGAAATAGTGATGATGATGATGTTTGGTTTGTGGGAAGCTCAAGTGCGTTGTCACCAGCACTCGTACAATGTCCCAATCTTTACACAGTCCAATTTTAGCCAGGTTCAAAAATGGGGATGATCCTGATGAAATGATGGGGACAACACAAACACCCAGTCACCGGGCAGAGAAAATTTCCAACCCGGGCGGGAATCGAATCCGGGACCCCGTGATCCAGTGGCAGCAACGCTAGCAATTAGACCACGAGCTGCGGACACGAAGGAGAATGGAACCGGTTGTATGAAATGTTTTTTCCTGGCCCTGAATTTTCAAACTTGTTTCTCTTCGATTTATCGCCTAAAGAACGACGTCATTGCTGATAATGGCTTATAGCGGGCATTTCCGAACTCCCTGTAACTGGTCTTGTCTTTCACTGAAGGTCGGTGCACAAAATATTCAGTTGCGACAGTAATTAACGTTACGGTACTAGCTTAATTAAAGATGGAACTTAATTTTTTCTTTTTTTTTTGCATTTTGACCTTCAGGTTGTGTGGAACCTATGACACTAGAGTTGTTATAAAACAGAAATTATTTTCCTAACAGAAAATAGAACCTAAGAATTCCTGAGAATCAGCCCGCAAGATTGCATCGTACTATGAGAGATGACAGTGTTCACTAGTAAAGGACTATGGCACTGCATTAGTGCTTTGGGAAAGATGCTCAAAATGCACTCCATGGGAAGCAATGATAGCGCCAACATGTCACGCCATCGATTGTTGCATTCCTTTGAATGTCCCACCGCACCCCCGAACTTCCTCAATAACACTCTGTTGAAATGTTTCTATGTGAGGAAGTGTCTGAGCATACACAACGCTTTTAACGCACCTACTCCCTCAAACCCCACAACTACCGTTGAAGTTTTGTGATCGAGTTGGCAATGCAACAGGAACACTGCATTATAAGCATCGTCCGGGGAGGATGCTAGTGCGGTGTTTGCGAACGTTAATGCAGAAGCGAGGTACGCACTAAGGAAGCACCAGACGGCGCTTTCTCAAATGCACCTCTTCTTGTGCCACCGGTCCACGGTGTAGTTAGAGCAGAAAAGCTGTTATTACAGTAGGAGTTTCATGCAGGAGGGAGTTTTTGCACACAGTACATTTAAAAAGTAATATTTCTGCTTGTCACTGGTTGCTAATATGCAGCTTGTTGGGGCACAAGTTCTGCTGTTATAATCACTGGTATTTCAGTGTGTCATTTATTTTTCTCTCTATCTGACAGTCTTCCTGCAAAAACGTCCCCAGGTAGTGGACTAAGCCTTGTCAGTGTAGACTAAACGTTTTGTATCCAAGTGTCCACGTTTGAACACCTGACCTGCTGCCCAGGGGAAAATAACCATTACTGGCTTGCTCTTGTTCCATGTACCTCGATGTACTAACCACCCTAAGAACTTACTGCTCCTGATAGTTGCAATTATTAGTCTGGACCGAGCGAGGTGGCGCAGTGGTTAGCACACTGGACTCGCATTCGGGAGGACGACGGTTCAATCCCGCGTCCGGCCATCCTGATTTAGGTTTTCCGTGATTTCCCTAAATCTCTCCAGGCAAATGCCGGGATGGTTCCTTTGAAAGGGTACGGCCGATTTACGTCCCCATCCTTCCCTAATCCGGTGAGACCGATGACCTCGCAGTTTGGTCTCCTCCCCCAAACAACCCAACCCATTAGTCTGCAAATGAAGTAAATACTGTTGTAATGTTGTTCAGTACACTGTCGTCAGTGATCAATAAAAACATCTGCATTCATAACCATAACATCCTATATGCTTACAGCACGCGTTTCGGCAGCATGTTGTCATCATAATGTGTTTACAGTTACGTGTAGATTGTATTTTTAATGTTAACAGCAGAAGGTCCGAGCGTTAAGTGATGGTATTGAGCTTATTCCTGGGCAGTGGGTGACACACAAATCCCTAATCAGCTAAAGTAGAAAAATTTCGATACATAACCTCACTGGCACACACAGCAAATAGACCGCTATCACACCCGAAAAATGAATATACACTACTGGCCATTAAAATTGCTACACCAAGCAGAAATGCAGATGACAAACGGGTATTCATTTGACAAATATATTATACTAGAACAGGCATGTGATTACATTTTCACACAATTTTGGTGCATAGAACCTGAGAAATTAGTACCCAGAACAACCACCTCTGGCCGTAATAACGGCCTTGATACGCCTGGACATTAAGTCAAACAGAGCTTGGATGGCATGTACAGGTACAGCTGCCCATGCAGCTTCAACACGATACCACAGTTCATCAAGAGTAGTGACTGGCGTATTTTGACGAGCCAGTTGCTCGGCCACCATTGACCAGAAGTTTTCAATTGGTGAGAGATCTGGAGAATGTGCTGACCAGGACAGCAGTCGAACATTTTCTGTATCCAGAAAGGCCCGTACAGGACCTGCAACATGCGGTCGTGCATTATCCTTCTGAAAGGTAGGGTTTCGCAGGGATCGAATGGAGGGTAGAGCCACGGGTCGTAACACATCTGAAATGTAACGTCCACTGTTCAAAGTGCCGTCAATGCGAACAAGAGGTGACCGATACGCGTAACCAATGGCACCCCATACCATCACGCCGGGTGATACGCCAGTATGGCGATGACAAATACACGCTTCCAATGTGCGTTCACCGCGATGTCGCCAAACACGGATGCGAACATCATGATGCTGTAAACAGAACCTGGGTTCATCCGAAAAAATGACGTTTTGCCATTCGTGCACCCAGGTTCGTCGTTGAGCACACCATCGCAGGCGCTCCTGCCTGTGATGCAGCGTCAAGGGTAACTTCAGTAATGGTCTCCGAGCTGATAGTCAATGCTGCTGCAAACGTCGTCGAACTGTTCGTGCAGATGGTTGTTGTCTTGCAAACGTCCCCATCTGTAGACTCAGGGATCGAGACGTGGCTGCACGATCCGTTACAGCCATGCGGATAAGATGCCTGTCATCTCGACTGCTAGTGACACGAAGCCGTTGGGATCCAGCACGCCGTTCCGAATTACCCTCTTGAACCCACCGATTCCGTATTCTGCTAACAGTCATTGGATCTCGACCAACGCGAGCAGCAATGTCGCGATACGATAAACCGCAATCGCGGTAGGCTACAATCCGACCTTTATCAAAGTCGGAAACGTGATGGTACGCATTTCTCCTCCCTACACGAGGCATCACAACGTTTCACCAGGCAACGCCTGTCAACTGCTGTCTGTGTATGAGAAATCGGTTGCAAACTTTGCTCATCTCAGCACGTTGTAGGTGTCGCCACCGACGCCAACCTTGTGTGAATGCTCTGAAAAGCTAATCATTTGCATATCACAGCATGTTCTTCCTGTCGGTTAAATTTCGCGTCTGTAGCACGTCACCTTCGTGGTGTAGCAATTTTAATGGGCAGTAGTGTATAATTAAAAATTAAATTACTTGTAACTGTGAAGCAGCTGATGCTGGCAACATCTTATCGAAACGAATCATGCTAATAAACTTTAGTAAGTTTTGTAATACAGTTGCCGACATCTAGAAATTCCATGCATCACAGATTAATTTAAACCACAGTAAGATGAGTGAGTGATGTAGGTCGTAAAGTAAGCAACGTTTTGCTTAGCATCAGCATTATAAATATTTTTTTTAAATACTGCTGGCTTATTTGCGTCTAATTTTTAAATAAGTATTTCATAGCTTCTGTAAAGTTTGGAAGGTAGGAGACGAGGTACTGGCAGAAGTAAAGCTGTGAGTACCGGGCGTGAGTCGTGCTTCGGTAGCTCAGTTGGTAGAGCACTTGCCCGCGAAAGGCAAAGGTCCCGAGTTCGAGTCTCGGTCGGGCACACAGTTTTAATCTGCCAGGAAGTTTCAAGTATTTCATACATTGCAACTCATTTACAACGGTGAAACGAGATTAAACTTTTTCCATCTGCCATTATCATCATGGCGAGAAACGTATCCAACATCACAATTACAACAAAGCGCCGTACTTTTGAAGTTCATTTAAATTAGAGCGCGTGTCAGCGATGTAAAGAACTACATTTGCTTATTGTGCATTAAATGGATAATCAGTCACGTATATGAGCAGCAGTTCGGGAGCGAATACTGAACCTTGTGGAACCTGATCGGTGGTCTGCATTTCTTGTGAGCCCCTGCAATTTGCTAGTACTACTGGCCGTCGCCGCGACTTTCTTCGTGTTGCACGGCTGGCGCATAGACGGCAGCGGCCGTTCGCAAAGCCTTCGGCGCAGAATTTATCGCCCTGCGGCCGCTGTGCATGGTCATTAAATTCTCGCCAACCTCGCACACCCGCCGCTCGACCAGTCGTTAGGTTATTTTTGCAGCCCTGCGACAAGTAACCGCCGCTGCGGCGGTAGCTCCCTAGTAGCTCCGTGCGTCGTCCCCTTTGCCCAAAATTCACTTGCACCGGTCAGCAGCGAATTATGTTGCGGAATGGAGGGGTGTTAGAGAGACACTTCTAATTATCACTAACAACTTTACTTTAGACATGCAATTGACCCGTTTGCAAACTACAGTCAGTGGTGTTGGCGTCTTCCATACGACGTAGATCCAGACGTAATCCGCAGGAAACAGATAAAACACCCGTGAGCGATTTAAGGCAACTTCAGAGTAGGCAATTATTTCAGCCAAACGGCAGTTCGCTTAGTGGCTCTACCAACCCACAAAGCAGAAACTCGACGAGGATACATTCACACTGGTTGGTAGACAGGTGTCGATTGCTGTTGAGTGTGAGCTCTAAGATGATTCAGCGAGTATGACTATATTACAGTTCTGCAGTTATCGCTCCCGTTGGCACTATTAATGCAAGATACGCAAAGGAAACGCAAATGAGTGGTATAAACGAAAGTACCCTTCGCCCTGTACTTTATAGTCGTTTACAGAGTACAGAAGTGGAGTACCACGACTCCAGGCCTTGAAACGGGCCTTGTTGACAACCTAGATGCATCATCTCATGCGCAGAGTCTTAAAACTATCGTATTTTACTGTGGCTTATCATAAGTAAGGGCAGGTTTCCTAATACCTTTGGTCACTTACAAGAATACTCGCATTACCTGTACGTTAGGTGTCTTGCATACCTATCGAACGTTACATCATATCGATTACTTAGCTTACGTATGCGATCAGTGTCTTACTAGATTCACCGGGAAACCGGGAGCGGTGGATAGTCTAGAAACTCGAGTGAGAATATATAAAGGGCTACGTAACCTGCCGCACATTTTTGTTCTACATAGTTGTTCTCCTGTCTGTTGTTTAAAAAGAAACAGATTTATAGCAAAACTGAAATTTTCAATATTTAATTCAGTTTTTATTGGAAACCTTGTGATTTGTAACGTGAAACGGAGGGATGTCGTAGAGAAAATAAAAAAAAGATTTATTATATATCGTTAGAAAACGCGAGTTCCTCAACAAAAAGTAAAATTAAAAAAAAAAAAAAAATAGGCAGAACAAATATATATCAAACATCGGTTAAAACTTCATCCAGCTTATGTAAAACGTGTTTCCGTTATTCATAAACAGTTTTCTCGCTATCAATAATAACAGGAAACTCTGGCCTTTGATCATAATGAAGTACGTTCTGTCCGTACTTGAATCAAAAACACACTGAAGCGCCAAAGTTATTGGTGTAGACATGCTGATTCCCATACAGAGATATGTAAACAGGCAGAATTCGGCGCTGCGGTGGGCAACACCTATATAAGTGGCTGGCGCAGTTGTTAGACAGGTTACTGCTGCTACAATATCATGTTATTAAAAATTTACGTGAGTTTGAACGAGGTGTTATAGTCGGCGTACGAGCTTATGGGACACAGCATCTTCCAGATACCGATGAAACGTGGATTTTCACGTACTACCATTTCACGAGTGTACCGTGAATATCAGGAATCCGGTAAAAGATCAATTCTCCTAAGGCGCTGAGGCAGGAAAAAGACCCTGCAAGATCGGGACCAACGATTACAGAAGAGAATCGTTCAACGTGACTGAAATGCAATCCTTCCGCAAATCGCTGCAGATTTCAATGCTGGCCACCGACAAGTGTCAGCGTGCGAACCATCTAACAGAATACCATCGATATTTGCTTTCGGAGCCGAACGCCCACTCGTGTACCCTTGATGACTGCACGACACAAAGCTTTACGCTTCGCCTGGGCCCATCAACACCGATATTGGACTGTTGATCGCTGGAAACATGTTGCCTGGTCGGACTAGTCTCGTTTCAAATTGTATCGATCGGATGGACATGGACGGGTATGGAGACAATCTCATAAATCGATGGACTCTGCATGTCAGCAGGGGACTATTCAAACTGATGGAGGCTCTGTAATGGTATGTGGCGCGTGCAGTTAGAGTGATACGGAACCCCTGATACGTCTAGGTACGACTCCGACAGATTATACGTTCGTAAGCATCCATGCATGTCCATTGTGTATTCCGATGGACTTGGGGATTCCCAGCAGGATAATGCGACACCTCACACGTCCAGAATCGCTACAGAATGGCTCCAGGAACACTCTTCTGAGTTTAAACGCTTCCGCTGGCCACCAGTCTCACCAGGCATGAACATTGTTGAACATATCTGGGTTGCCTTGCAACGTACTGCCCAGAAGAGACCTCCACCCCCTTGAAATCTCACGGATTTATGGACAGGCTTGCAGGATTCATGATGTCAGTTCCCTCCAACCACGTCGTGTTGCGGCACTTCTGCGTGCTCACGTGGGCCCTAGAGGATATTAGGCAGGTGTACCGGTTTCTTTGTCTCTTCAGTGTAATGACTTTCGTTACAAAAAAACGAAGAATTTACGCGATCAAATGATTTTTGTTACTTATAAAATTCAATTTATATTCTGTAAGGATATGAAATACACAATGGACTAACACTGAATGATGTGCGGTTCTAATTATGAGCAAAACAAACAACCGGATAGACAAACAAACAAGGAGAAGTCGTCTTCTCTCTCTCACGTTGATTTATGTTTATTTCCCTACCAATGCTAGTTATACTACCCGTAACCCTACCATTTACTATGTCACTGATGTACTGTACCAAAAATACCAAAGTGTAGTTCTGCAAGACAGCAACTCTACTCCTGGGGGTTTTCGATGAATTCGTAACCTGCCATCGGCGTATGCCAGTGTGTTCGATGAGTCATAAGTGTGGACATCCTAATTCAATTCATCGATCGTCCATTGATGGTGTTCCTGCGGCCAAGATAGTCACTGACGTGGGACGAGCTGAGTTATGCGTGTGGGTCCGGGCTTCTGTACTGTGCTCCTTAGCGAGATGGTGACTCAGGGTGGGATGCTTTCTCATTGGTGATATTCACGCAAAGTGAGTGGTAATGCAATGCAATTGTGGACACAGTGTGACGAGAACAAAGAGTCTTTTACACGAACGAGTTCTTTGGATAAATCGACATCTCACAACAAGTAAGTCTACTGCAGTATGCTAGGCGAATACGAGGAGCAGTCATGGAGCATTGTCACCTCGAAAAAATCGTGCTGCGACCATGAGTCTTGGTAATGGTTTATCCTTTTCTGCCTGTTCACCTATTAATCCGATACATTTCTCCCAAAAGTTGATATCCTGATGGAGATTGGTTTTGGAGCTCTGCATTCTGTCTGTTCAGGTAACGAGCCACCTTGAAAATCACCTCTTCGTCTGTCTGGGAATGCATTCCCCACATGTGAGAATTCACTGGCTGCCATGTCAGAGAAACACCGGGTTTGAGGCAAAATTTCACAGCCCAAAGAAGCAGCATGTGTGACGTGTCCTGCACAGAATGAGCTGGGACGTTATCACCGACCAAACATCACTTTGCTCAATGATGTTTACGTCTTCAGCCATTTTCACGGGGAGGAAATCTAAATGTTTCCTCCGCTTGCTTTGCTCCGTAGGAAGTGATCTGGATTGAATTGGCACGGTTGAAACGTTTCCACTGCTGCCTCGCCTCGGCTCTCTCTCTCTCTCTCTCCCTCTCTCTCTCTCTCTTCTCTTTTCCAAATGCGCCTGAGCAGTCGTGAAACACACCAGGCAGTGATCACTGTTATGTTCCAAATCACAATGAACACGTTTTGTAAGAAACATTTTGAAGACCTGAAGATGACGGCAAAGTCCGTCGAAACTTGTTGAAAGTAAAGAAATGTTTGTGCGATCTTGGTTTAAGAAAGTTTTTTACCAAGTAAAACAGATCGCACCTGCTCATTTCTCAGCATGAGAAAGTTCAGTATGTTCCAAATGACGTGTAAGGTGTTGAGAACTGATCCATGACTGACTCACTTTTTCCACGGTCGCTTCGATTACGATACGCCGGTCTTCGCATGAGGCGACGCAAGCCGAATGTAGTCAGGGGCATTTGAGAGAATGTGTCATTCAGTGCAAATAAGGGTTGGAAGATGTGTTAGGATACGTGGGAACCACATGCAGCGCTGCCTACAGTGTCTACTTCAATCCAAAAGACAGATGCGAATGAGAGAACAGAGTGACCCATATCTCAACAGGTACTGGTTTACAGACATACCATTACAGGAACTTTTCTTTTAGTTTAGACCAATACTATCAGGTGTAGAAATTTGTGACGCTTCTTTTTAAACATGTTATACAGGGTGTTACAAAAAGGTACGGCCAAACTTTCAGGAAACATTCCTCACACACAAAGAAAGAAAATATGTTATGTGGACATGTGTCCGGAAACGCTTACTTTCCATGTTAGAGCTCATTTTATTACTTCTCTTCAAATCATATTAATCATTGAATGGAAACACACACAAACAGAACGTACCAGCGTGACTTCAAACACTTTGTTACAGGAAATGTTCAAAATGTCCTCCGTTAGCGAGGATACATGCATCCACCTTCCGTCGCATGGAATCCCTGATGCGCTGATGCAGCCCTGGAGAATGGCCTATTGTATCACAGCCGTCCACAATACGAGCACGAAGAGTCTCTACATTTGGTACCGGGGTTGCGTAGACAAGAGCTTTCAAATGCCCCAATAAATGAAAATCGAGAGGGTTGAGGTCAGGAGAGCGTGGAGGCCATGGAATTGGTCCGCCTCTACCAATCCATCAGTCACAGAATCTGTTGCTGAGAAGCGTACAAACACTTCGACTGAAATGTGCAGGAGCTCCATCGTGCACGAACCACATGATGTGTCGTACTTGTAAAGGCACATGTTCTAGCAGTACAGGTAGAGTATCCCGTATGAAATCATGATAACGTGCTCCATTGAGCGTAGGTGGAAGAACATGGGGCCCAATCAAGACATCACCAACAATGCCTGCCCAAACGTTCACAGAAATTCTGTGTTGATGACGTGATTGCACAATTGCGTGCGGATTCTCGTCAGCCCACACATGTTGATTGTGAAAATTTACAATTTGATCACGTTGGAATGAAACTGAAATGAGCTCTAACATGGAAATTAAGCGTTTCCGGACACAAGTCCACATAACATTAGGAATGCTTCCTGAAAGATTGGCCGTCCCTTTTTGTAACACCCTGTATAAACCGATCAGAACTCCTTCTCCCGTTTGCCTTGTCTCTCCTCTGAAGCAAAGCGTCGATGGGAATTCTCCTCATCTCATATGTTTTTGGAACACAGTCGTATCTGTAAAAACGTCGGTGACATATTTTTGAAGATCTCCATGCCGTATTGCATTGCCTTGCCCTCCTTCGTTGCTGCAAGAAGTTGTGCAAGACACGTACGGGCGCGAGGCGCTGGGCGCCAGACAGCTGGTGGGGACGGGTGTGCGATTAAGAGGGCGCGGGGAGAGGAAAAAAGAGCAGCGCAGAGCGGCGGCCACAGCGCCTGCAGCCGCAGCTGCAGCCGCAGCACCGCTGGCCGCGCTGTCTTTTTGCCGCGCCTTCCTGCACAGGCGGCCGGGCGGAGTCGCCTGCAGGCCGGCCGTGTCCGTTATGGCGAGCAACCACTGTGCAATGCGTTCTCCCACTTATCACTGTCCTGCGCGCCGTTCATATCTGTTACACGCTGCTGCCCGTTAAAGCTGCAACACCGACAAATGTCAAATCGGCCTGAAGTGCCCTACATGTTCTGATAAGCAAGTGATTGGCATTTCAGCGCAACCGTGCTGAGTAGGTACGAATAACGCCATCCATATTCTGTGCAAAGGGTGTAAAAAACCTATGTACACCAATTCTCTTGACATACACTACCGGCCATTAAAATTGCTACATCAAGAAGAAATGCAGATGATAAACGGATATTCACCGGACAAATATATTATACTAGAACTGACATATGATTACATTTTCAGGCAATTTGGGTGCATAGATCCTGAGAAATCAGAACCCAGAACAGCCGCCTCTGGTCGTAATAATGACCTTGATACGCCTGGGCATTGAGTCAAACAGAGCTTGGATAACGTGTACAGGTACAGCTGCCCATGCAGCTTCAACACGATACCACAGTTCATCAAGATTAGTGACTGGGGTATTGTGACGAGCCAGTTGCTCGGCCACCGTTGACCAGACGTTTTCAGTTGGTAAGAGCTCTGGAGAATGTGCTGGCCAGGGCAGCAATCGAACATTTTCTGTATCCACAAAAGCCCGTACAGGACCTGCAAAATGCGGCCGTGCGTTATCCTGCTGAAATGTAGGGTTTCGCAGGGATCGAATGAAGGGTAGAGCCACGGGTTGTAACACATCTGAAATGTAACGTCCACTGTTCAAAGTGCCGTCAATGCGAACAAGAGGTGACAGAGACGTGTAACCATTGGCACCCCATACCATCACGCCTAGTGATAAGCTAGCATGGCGATGACGAATACACGCTTCCAATGTGCGTTCACCGCGATGTCGCCAAACACGGATGCGACCATCATGATGCTGTAAACAGAACCTGGATTCATCCGAAAAAATGTCGTTTTGCCATTCGTGCACCCAGGTTCGTCGTTGAGTACACCATCACAAGCGGTCCTGTCTGTGATGCAGCGTCAAGGGTAACCGCACCCATGGTCTCTGAGCTGATAGTCCATGCTGCTGCAAACGTCGTCGAACTGTTCGTCTAGATGGTTGTTGTCTTGCAAACGTCCCCATTTGTTGACAAGGATCGAGACGTGGGTGCACGATCCGTTACAGCCATGCGGATAAGATGCCTCTCATCTCGACTGCTGGTCATACGAGGCCGTTGGGATCCAGCTCGGCGTTCCGTATTACCCTCCTGAACCCACCGATTCCATAGTCTGCTAACAGTCATTGGATCTCGACCAACGCGGACAGCAATGTCGCGATACCATAAACCACAATCGGGATAGGCTACAATCCGACCTTTATCAAAGTCAGAAACGGGATGGTACGCATTTCTCCTCCTTGCACGAGGCATCACAACAACGTTTCACCAGGCAACGCCGGTCAACTGCTGTTTGTGTATGAGAAATCGGTTGGAAACTTTCCTCATGTCAACACGTTGTCTGTGTCGCCACCGGCGCCAACCTTGTGCGAATTCTCTGAAAAGCTAATCATTTGCGTATCACAGCATCTTCTTCCTGTCGGTTAATTTCGCGTCTGTAGCACGTCATCTTCGTGGTGTAGCAATTTTAATGGCCAATAGTGTATATATGGACGCGATTTAGGAAAATTTGTACCAAGGCCTGGATTCTAAACCAGGTCCCCTGCTCACGCAGGCAGATGCACCCTGGCACTCTGGACACAGTGGCTTTACACGACTGCGCGGACGACCCTAGAATGTCTCCCTCCTCAGTCCAAATCCCATTCACGTCTCGGCCGTTTGGTATCCCCCTAAGCTCGAACAGCATTGCAGATGCTCTCCAACTGTATCGGAATAGCAACTCAGCAGGGGGAATACCAAGTGAGCTGAGGCGCTGGTCGAAATTTACATTGAGGGGGAAGGCGTACTACGGTAATCTGTGCAGTTTTGCAAAGTCAGTGTGCCAGCAAATTCTGGCCTTGGTATAAATTTTCATTCATCTCTTCATAAGTGCTCTGGACTTGAAAAGGTCTCTGGAACCATATAGATTCATTTGTTCAAATTTTTGGAGCTATTAGAGGAAATTACTGGATTTCAGGTCCGCCTGTTGTGCATAAATTGTTGTTCTACATAAACACAAACATGTTGCAGCACCTGTGTGTCATCTCGGTGGATCCTCTTTACCCACTTCTATAAATGTAAGCTTGTTGTAAGTAACAATTATTCTAACGAAATTGGGCCTAAAACCGTTTTTGTCGTTAATGTTACCTTAATTTTTTACACTTGTCCGTCAAGTCGAACCCTCTGCACGTAAAGTGTATTGGTAGTTTGTCGTCGGTCGTTGTGGCCGAGCGGTCCTAGGGGCTTCAGTCTGGAACCGCGCGACCGCTACAGTCGCAGGTTCGAATTCTGCCTCGGGCATGGATGTGTGTGATGGTTCTTAGGCTAGCTAGATTTAAGTAGTTCTAACTTCAATGGGACTGATGAGCTCAGATGGTAAGTCCCATAGTGCTCAGAGCCATTTTTGGTAGCTTGTCATCTCTATCTAGACGTTGTTATTGTGAGTTTGATTGGCGAGTTAACGAATCACTTTATCTATAAACGTGATTTCACTCTGCAAAAAATATTTCGTGACTATATTTTTCCAATACTTATAGTTCGTTTCGAAATACCTGTTTTGATCCGTATTCTCATCTATTGTTAAAATTACACACAAACGTAGCATACCCTTCCGCGGAATTTCACTTTTAAACTTTACAAAGCACAATTTGTATGTTTCTCCTGTGTGTCCAGTCCCTGTTCATGTTAACTTATTCCCGTAAGAGTTTGGCGCAGATTTGAACTTCTCCCCCCCCCCCCCCCTCTCTCTCTCTCTCTCTCTCTCTTTCTTTCTTTCTTTCTACTCGCTCGTGCGCGGTTGTTTGTTTGCTTGTGTGTGTGTGTGTGTGTGTGTGTGTGTGTGTGTGTGTCCCTCTCTTTTTCTCTTTCTGCGCGCGCGCGCGCGCGGTTGTGTGTGAATGTGTGTTATCTATTTGTGTCGCCTTTTCTATACAACTCCTTTAATATTTTAAATAATTTGCCATGACACAGTGTAATGTAGTCATTTGTAAATCTGCTTTCCTTCTGTTGATGTCATCTGATGTGGAAGTTTTCTTCTATTGTAAGTTTAGAGTAGGTTGTGGCTGGAAGTTACTACTTGTAAATCTGTTTCTGTTTTAGTAGGTGATGGTTGTGTGCTTTTGAGTGGTTACCAAGTACGCTATGGGAGCTCTGAGACGTTCTAAATATCTAGTTTTAAAGTTGCTTCTTGTTTTCCCTATGTTTACTGACTCACAAGAGTTGCATTTAAGTTCGTATAAACCTGACCCGTTGAATTTATGTATGGGGGTCTCCTGGATTCTGTGTCTTATTCTGTGTTGTGTTGTCCATTTTCTCTCCCATTTGAAGTCTCTCTTTTTTTTAAATAGCGTCTTTTCTGTGAACTACTTTGTGGTTGTAGGTAATACATGTCATTTTGTTTTATATGTGGGTTCTTGCTCTTTTGTGTGGTCATTGGGTGTTGAGTTCTTCTGTGCTGTTGTGCAAGATCTTGTGTGCATGTTACCTGTTCATTGCCTGCCCACTTACAAATTTTTCGGTTTAGGTTTTCTATCACATGGATGTTATTATCATTCTCCACTGCTGTTGTTTTATTTTGTTTATAGTTCCCTTTGTTTATGATTGTTCTGTTTAATCTTTGGAGCATGAATATGAAGCTTGTGTCAATGAGTGGTTTGATTATTTGTGAATGATGGTGCTTATTGTTATAGGTTACCTGTATATTGTAAAATAATGGGTGTTCAAAAATGGTTCAAATGGCTCTGAGCACTATGGGACTTAACTTCTGAGGTCATCGGTACCCTAGAACTTAGAACTACTTAAACCTAACTAACCTAAGGACATCACACACATCCATGCCCGAGGCAGGATTCGAACCTGCAACCGTAGCGGTCACGCGGTTCCAGACTGTAGCGCCTAGAACCGCTCGGCCACACCAGCTGGCAAAATAATGGGTGTTTTTGGTGTAAATTTTTTATTTCATTGTGTGTCTCGTGTGTGTGTGGGGGGGGGGGGGGTTGATCCGTTAGGCATACTACGTCATCAACCTACCGGTACCGGCGTATAACAACGCGTTTTTTTTTCTTTTTATTGTATATCACAAGATGTTACTCACTAGGTTGTTCTCGAATTTGTTGGTTAAGTGGCCACTAATCAGTAATCCTATGATGTATTCGATTTTCTCTTAAGGACAAATGGAGACAAACTGTTTCATTGCATTCCTTTAGAATTTCTATATAATTGGTTTAATATCATCTCGTCGCCTGCTCATATTGACGGATTTATTTATTTGTTTATAACAGTACGGGATTGTGAGTCCAGCTTAATTCAAAACGCTTTTTTTCATTTATTTTATTTCTTCCCCTATCTAGTTTCAGCAACATCATCGTCATCAGTGGTATTTTTCTTTATTCTAAAACACGCAAAAATAGCATCGTTACAAACATTATAAAACATAATTGCATGTCTATTGTTTGGTTTCAAATACTGTATTCCGTGAACAGTTTCCTAACACCCTGCTTTCTACGTTTGTTGTCGTCATTTCAAGTATATTTTCTGTGTATTTTGCTACCGTTTCTTCGGCATACAGGACGTCATCTGCAGCTGTGTGAGTAGCTGTTGTTAACAAATATGAAATAGTGAACTTATACGTCAGAATTGCATTACTGGACTTACGATAGCGCTGTGGATACAGTTTTGGTGTGCACTAGGATCTTACGTAATTCACCAAGTACCCACGTTCGTTGGTCGGCTTGCAGTTGTTATATTATGCTACACGGCAATGTTCTGGTATTAACAGCTAAGCTTGTTAGCTGCCGTCATTTTCTGGAACTATAAGAAGGAGAAGTTTAAGACAGGATCTTTTATTGGGTCGAGAGTGACGGATAGACGTGTGATAGGGGTACGTTACGAGAGGGGAGGGCTGCTGTGGCGTCAGATGTCTCTGTCCTATTAGACGCCGGGACGTCTTACAGGTCAAATGAACTACTCACTGATGACGCAAAAGTGTTGCTAGGTATTGGACGATGACGAAATCGCTCCTGTACGAACCTGTTGAAAGAAGACAGCCCGTCACACCCTCCCATCGCGTTGACGCCGCTGCTAGCAGATGGTGTAACTGCGGAGATTGGTTGGTAGCCCGTTCTATGGTCCACAAAACTGAAAGTACTGCAGCCTTCTGGATGTCTCTGATGTTCAAAATGTTGAATGCTTTTTCGTTGCACGTTATTTACATATGCATTGCGCAATCATTGTTGTACGATAGCCTTACATAAGTCGTAGATAAACTCGTTTTTGAGGATCATGTATTCCTCTGTTGTTCTTTGTACACAGGCTGTTCTCTGCAAAATGCAGTCAGCGAACGAAAATGCATGTAATGATATTTTCTACCTGAAACTTCCTGGCAGATTGAAACTGTGTGCCCGACCGAGACTCGAACTCGGGACCTTTGCCTTTCGCGGGCAAGTGCTCTGCCAACTGAGCTACCGAAGCACGACTCACGCCCTGTACTCACAGCTTTACTTCTGCCAGTACCTCGTCTCCTACCTTCCAAACTTTACAGAAGCTCTCCTGCGAACCTTGCAGGTCCAGAGTTCGAGTCTCGGTCGGGCACACAGTTTTAATCTGCCAGGAAGTTTCATATCAGCGCACACTCCGCTGCAGAGTGAAAATCTCATTCTGGATATTTTCTACCTGTTTAAGTTTATCTTTCTCTATAATATCGTAAATATCGGAAAAAAGTCCTCACACGTAAACATCAAACACGCTTCTTTGCTGTTTATATGACGTCACTGTTACACATGGGCTGCTATATTAAGAACGGAACATTTTAATTGTTTCACTGGGTATTACAATTGTGCAATGCGTAGCTTATCCTGTTGTGACCCGAAGATGGTCAGATTAGTGACCGAAATCGATCGTTTTTAACAAAAATAAAGTTAGTCTTTGTTTTTGTCTGAAATGACACGTCGACGACGTTTACAACCCTGTCTGGAGAAAAAATCGACCGCACCCCCTTGCCTGCGTCGCTTGAAGCAAAGAGCAGACTTGATTCGCCTGCTGCTTATGTAAACAGGTTAACAGCGCAGCACGGCGGGCGATTCACTCTGACGAACGTAAGGAGACAAAAGCTGGGCGCATCGTCTCCGCTGCAACCACTTCCCGGTGCAAGCGGAGCCGGATCAGGGAGCTCTTGGAGAGGATCTCGTCGCTTTGCGAGGAAATAGGAAGCAGTGCCACTTATTCCGAGTCTGCCGCAGGAGCGTGAATACTTGGCACAAAATAAACGAATAACAGAGAGAAAACTACCAAAGATTGTCGGCTCGCGCATAAGTAGACACACACACACACACACACACACACAGTAGTGACACAGGAAACATCTAAGCTACTTGGCCTACAAGTAACTTGAGTTTGTAATACATGTGACCGCGTGCCTTCCCGTAATCACGACATAAAACTTGTCTCATACCTGATATTCGTACGTTGTGTAAAATTCGCTTCTTGTACAGAGATATATAAATAACGTACGCAGTCGACTATTCAGTTTAGTCTCGAAGCAGATTATCGTAGCGTGCATTGTTGCATCAGACTTACCAATTCTATTGCTTTCAATGCCCCTGATCACGTGTTCCTAACCTTTTTTTTGTAATTATGCAGGTTCGGCTCATGCAAGCGTACTTAAAGTTGTAGAAACTTTTGAGCAAAATTTTGAATAATGGTCGTGATCTCAACTATTTATCGCTGTTGTCCTAACAACTACCGATAATACCTGAGCTAGGCATTCAAGACTATCGGTGAAACCATATACTCTTCTAATAACTTCACTATAAATAAAATTTTCTCATGAAATACGAGTATTTAGTCAGATTAGTTTCAGTCCATTTTTAATATGTACTTTTCATCAGATTAGAATCCGCGGTATTGTCCTCTGAGAAGCTCACTTTATATTCTAGTTAATTTAAGCCATCGTAAATCAATGTTTTTGGACCAGAGATTTATTTTACATTTTTTATAACTTCCTGTTAAATTGATTTCTGGCAAGAATATTCAAACAAATATTATTCCTCCATTAACCACAGTAAAATAATCTTCTCTTCCTTCATGCACGATAATGGAAGGACACTCGTAAACCGGCTGATCAGTTTTGCATTAAATATGATACTATTTATTCACTGTACGTTGTACATGCACTTGGTCTCGTAATAAAATGCAAATAAACCGAACCATTTAAGAGCCAAGAACAGACCTCACAAAATAAGTGTTTGCACAGTACAAGACTCACAACGAAACTGAATACCATTTTACAACAATCGTATAAATGTTCGATAGCAATTAATTTTTCACTTTGTCACATCGCAATGATCCTAGGAGAACCATTATCTTGCAGTTAACGGTTGACGAGCAGGTATAATTTGTATCTAATGATTTGTGATGATCAAACGGCGCGGAGTTTAGTCGACTGCTTTTGCCAAATCTCCTCCAGCGAATATAAAGCAAATAAAACAAATACTTTGAAACACAATGGAACTCTGATAATTCGAGGAAATTGGGACCAATTTGGGAATCTCGAATTTCACGAAGAGTGACAGTTTTACAAACCTATTACATAAAAGTAGATTCAGCACCTGATGTTCCCGGTGTTATTGCAGTAAACAAAGTTATTTCATCAGTTAAAGTATAACTTAGGGTTTATTTTAATATTTCATTTGACTGGCCCTTATATAAACATAGGTTCGCCGTTAATTAACCTCTCTTTACCTACAAGCAAAAATGTAAATGGGTAATCTCCGAGGACATGTATACATCAAATAAATGAGGGCGTCGAGTTTTGTGTAGCTGCTACTCTGAGATCATGAAGCTGGCTGGCACTGCAGAGTAAATCGTGGTGAGCTACATCCAATTAGTCAAAGAAATGTTTGAACATCATTCAAGTGAGGTCAAGTGTTGGACAGTTTAAATGCTTTCTCTGCTGAGCGGAGTTGCGCTCTACCAAAACTATGGTTTTGGTGCAAATACAGTTTACATGCACAAACACAGAAAATCTATGTTACTGGTGTTATTTTGTACTCAATAGGACGCTGTTCATCATCGTCGAAGGCAAGAGTTTCCTGTTATAATTGATACTTGCAAAAATTGCCTAGCTATTACAGAATCACATATTACGTACGCTCGACAAAGTAGTGAAGAGATGTTTTATATGTATTTGTTTTGGATTTTTTTTAAATTTTACGTCTTTGGAGAAAATTTCTTTTCCTAGTGCTGTGTGATAATCCTCTATTATTTTCTTTATTTTTACTAGAACATTCCTCTGTTTCATCTCAAAAATCAAAAATTTCTGAATAAACTTGAATTAAACAGTGACAGTTGGACTTCACTTAAAACTTCCGGGCTGATAGGCCGTGGTCGAGGTATAAAACTGTCCCCTGACGTTTCGTCTACGACTGCGGGAGACATCCTCGGAGGTAAAGCGGCGAACTGCGAAGAGAACTCGAGGAAGCGCTGATTATATAGGCAGAACAGATTGCGCCACTATCAACCACGTGGCGTCGGCTATGAGACTGTCTCTGGTAATGCCAGCATTCTCGATTGAAAGTAATCGATCGTCACGCTTGCGATACAACGCTGACATCCAAATTTTATCCAGTTTAATACCTTCGTCTTTCCTGTTACATATACATGGGTGCACAATAATGCGAGGTTTTTGATATGACGCTCGTCTCGCGGAATTTTGTTTCATGATCACCTTCCTGGTAAACATGTTCCGCTACGGCCGATTTATCCGTGTGACCCAGGCGGCAATTCCTCTTATGTTCAACAAGACGGGTGTTCACACTTCTCTTTGTGGTACCGATATAAACCTGTCCACAACTACAAGGAATTTTATATACCCCCGGTGTAGACAGAGGGTGTCGTGCATCTTTTGCCAATCTTAAATACTCTTTTATTTTCCTGGTGGGTCTGAAAATATTTTCCACCCCATACTTGCTTAAAACTTTCCCGATGCGATCTGTGACCTTACTAATGAACGGAAGAAAAACTTTGCCCTTGGGCGACTGTTATTCGTCGTTGCTTCTGATTCTCTGCCTAGAGCGAAGTGCTCGATCTGTATCCTTGCTAGAATAGCTATTCTTCATGAAAGTTGACCGTAGATGTTCAATCTCATCATTTAAATAAACAGGTTCACAAATTTTGTACCAAAGTTTTCATTACACCTCTTTTTTTGTCTAGGGTGGTG
This sequence comes from Schistocerca piceifrons, assembly GCF_021461385.2. Lineage (NCBI taxonomy): Eukaryota > Metazoa > Arthropoda > Insecta > Orthoptera > Acrididae > Schistocerca > Schistocerca piceifrons. The sequence continues at coordinate 971,474,848 of NC_060139.1, read as the reverse complement.
GTTTGAATCTTTATGTAGATAACGATCAGTATGTGTGGCCATTCTATACAGCTTATGGCCCAACGTTCCGTCCCGTCGTTTAATCACAGACACATCCAGGAAATTCAGTTGCCCATTCCTTTCCGTCTCCACAGTAAATTGGATTTTCGGATTAATGCTGTTTAAATATGTCAGGAAGGCATCCAACTCCTCTGCTCCGTGTGTCCATACTACGAACGTGTCATCGACGTAGCGATACCATCTGGCTGGTCTCTTACTGGCAGTCTGCAACGCCCATTGTTCAAAAATCTCCATAAATAAGTTAGCCACAGCAGGACTGAGAGGACTGCCCATGATGATCAGTGACAGTTGGAATTTTACTGCAAGTGCTGTTTATTTTTAAGTAACAGACAGGAAGATAACTACGTAGAACAAAAATATTATTTTTAAGTAACAGACAGGAGGATAACCATGTAGAACAAAAATGTTTCGTGGGTTATGTGCCCCTTTATACATTCACACTCAGCGTCTAGATGGTTCACCACCTCCAGTTTCTAGAGCAATGTTATGACACTGATCGCATATGCAGACAAAGCAACTTAAATGAGGTAACGCCTGATAGCTATGCAACACACGTTACGTACAGGTAACACAGTCACTATCTTAACGACCATAGCGTCCGCCCCAGTAGCTGAGTGGTCAGCGTGACGGATTGCCGTCCTCTGGGCCCGGGTTCGATTCCCGGCTGGGTCGGAGATTTTCTCCGCTCAGGGACTGGGTGTTGTGTTGTGTTCATCATCATTTCATCCCCATCCGGCGTGCAGGTCGCCCAATGTGGCGCCGAATGTAATAAGACCTGCGATATGGCGGCCGGACCTGCCCCGCGAGGGGCCTCCCGGCCAATGACGCCAAACGCTCATTTCCATTTCCAACGACCATAGCTACTACAGAAACTGCGGTAGTCTAAGATTACGTAAGACAGTCTACGGTAGCAAAGAGTGGTTTTGCATCTCTACTGCCGAGTAATTGCGTCTGGAATTCGCCTGTGCACTCGCCTCGTGATGTCGCAGCTGCTGTTGGCCTGCTCTCGCAGGGAGCGAGCGCGGCTGGTTTTTCGCCGCCGCCGCCGCCGCCTCGGTGCCGCCGTGGCCCCCGCCGCGCATATTCAGCCCGAGAGCACAACGGGCCGTGCCGGGCCACGCAAACACTCCACAGGAAATTGCTTTCCCCTCATGCGCCTTCCTCTCGCCCCGGCAGCCTTTTTCCGCCGCTTTCCTCATAGTCCGCCCGCGCCGGGCGTCTTCATTTTTCGTTGTTGTGCCATAGACTCGCCCTTTGACGTTTTCCTTCCTTGCGAATCCGGAATCGTCGCGCTACTCTCTCGCTCCGTTCCCAAGATGCGTTGCGCTACGGTCTCAGGAATAAGGCTTTTTGGCCCACGCTAGCAAGGTCAGATTGTGCTCTACGTTCACAGATGACTTCCGCCCTTGTTGCGTCCCTGAAGTTGGCGAAGAAATCATTAATCCAGTTTATACAGGGAGAGACCTTCAGAATAACATCGCCGATCACAGTAACTGAAAGTAAATTTCAGTAAAAATGAATTGCTTTGTAATAACATTTATTCTTCCGTTAGCCATCTTTCGTGCCACTCGAGGCTTAGCTTCAGACCATTGGTGCGACGGCTTGCTGAAAAGTAATGCCTCCGAATTTTTTATGTGAGAACTCTTAAATCTTTATGAATAAAACAAACATTATTGACTTTTAACGTCTTTCTTCTTCGCGTCTACGTATTTCCAGCCCTCAGCCGCTAGAGGGCTCCGAATTGTTGTGTGTAACAAGACGACGTGTAACGTAACTATGTCAGTGAAGCACCGAGCTGTAACCGAATTTCGGATTCGAAGAATTCGTCCACGTGTTGGGTACCTCTCCTTCGGCGCGACAATACCGTGCCACACACGAGCGCCGCGACATCTGTAACAACCTGACGCCTTGGGTTCACTGCCATCCATCAACCTCTATACAGCCACGACATGGCCCCATCCGACTGTTGTCTCTGTCTGAAACTTAAAAAACACCTCCCAGGACTTTACTTTGATAGTGGTGAAGCGGTGCAATCTGAGGTGACGTTATGTTTCCGTCAACAAAGTCAAACATAGCACAGTGGCGATATCTACAAACCGGTCTGTCGTTGGCAGAAATGTGGTCGCCAGGGTGACTATTTTGAGAAATAAATATGTAAAGATGAAGCGAATTGCGTCAAATAGTTCAAAATGGTAAAGATGTATTCGCCTAAGAGTCCATCTCCCTGTGCCAGCTTGCAATTCAATCTCGTCATTAAGTATATCATTGCCTTCAAGGACGGTGTTGGTATTTCTGCTTCCAAAAGAGTGAAGATCGTCTGGACGGCTTCCAAGAGATTCTCCATTATCAATCTGCAAATAACAAATCAGCTATATCAGCGTCTTCCTCTGAATCCGATACACTGCTTAAAGATGCAGAATGTTAAAAACTTTTATTTTATTTAAAAAGCTTTAAAAGGTTTGACAGGAAAAATTAGGAGGCATTAGTTTCTAGAACGCACTAGTATTAACAGACATTTCATAATTTGCACCAGGTGCAGCTAACACGTGTTACTATTGTGTCTGTGTATTCTGATACCCACTCTGTAAGAAAATAACTGTCTACATATTTCTTTTTATCACGCTACATAATATCAGTAACTTGTTATATCTGCCACATAATTATGTAACTAAAACCCGCGCCATTAGCTGGGTAAAGATAATTAGAGGACTGCATATATAATGCTGCTCTATTTTTCGAATAACATATGTGAATGAAAGAGCGCGTAGATACAGTTCTTGTAATTATTAGGATTGTAGGTTTAGCCTTAAGAGGTAAAGGCTTGCTATTATATATAGTGTCTTTCCTAAGAGTGGTCAGGCGCATCTTCTGTGGTGCTGTAGCGATTTTTGCAATTTCGTTATTCCTTCGTGTAGCTAGTGTTAACCCAAAAGCCGGCCGAATTGGCCGAGCGGTTCTAGGCGCTACAGACTGGAACCGCGCGACCGCTACGGTCGCAGGTTCGAATCCTGCCTCGGGTACGGATGTGTGTGATGTCCTTAGGTTAGTTAGGTTTAAGTAGTTCTGTTAACCCAAACAAACAGTGCACTTCACTTCCTCCCTGTGTTGCCCTGTGTCGATGGAAAGCGTCGTTTGTTTCCTACTACACACGAAATTATTTTTAAATCGAAATTTTAAGTGCCCATTCGATAGTGCGGGAACAGATCAGTCAAGTGCGATATTTTTTATATCGATATTTATTAACAGGAACAGCAAAACTCTAATAATAAACAGTGCTCCAACAGCGACAGCACTGCCCCGGCTCGCGCTTACTGCTGCCACCAAGCATCCAGTGGTATAGTCACTGCTGGGTTGCTGTTTATTCTTCGCGGTTTACTGTCTTTGTTAATACACAAGGACAAATAAGCACATCGGACTAGACTAATTCTGGAGCGCTCTCCCCAAGGGGACGTCAGAACCGCACTTAAAAATCATTTTCTTTGTAATGGGAAATAAACCGACGCCTTCTGCTGACGCTGGGCGCCGTATCAAAGACGTGACGAGCAGTAATTATTTGGACTGACTCCAGCTACACATTGCAAAAACGAATTTGTGGATATCTGGCGAAACACCAGAGAACGTGCACCCCTGACAACTCAAATATATAAAAACCGCCCGAATAGCCGCGCGCTTTAGACCGCTCCTTCCGTGACATTAGAAGCCGCGCCGTCCTCGAATCAAATGCGCCCGACAGGTCCGATCGCCAAACATCAATAAAGCGTTAGCACACTTTCACATGGGGTATCGTTAGAATCGTTAGATATGGAAAGTTGTTGAACAGAAATTCCGAGAAAGAGGGGGGGGGGGGGCGGAGGAAAGGGTGAGAAGGGTTGGCTGCTTTGAAGTGCATCCGGCCAGCCTCTGGTCTGCTATTGCGAAATCACAATGATTAACATGCAGACCCCTTGCGGATGCGGGATAAAGGTCAGGAAATAGATATATATCCTGGTGCTATCCCTTCCTCCATCCCCTCCTAGGTCGTTATTTGTGTACCTCACTCTAGTATTATCTGTACTTCAGGATGAACAGTAAATGTTTCGGTATGTGCTAGTGTAGCGCGACCGCTACGGTCGCAGGTTCGAATCCTGCTTCGGGCATGGATGTGTGTGATATCCTTAATTTAGTTAGGTTTAAGTAGTTCTAAGTTGTAGGGGGCTGATGGCCTCAGATGTTAAGTCCCATAGTGCTCAGAACCATTTGAGCCTTTTTTTTTGTGGTAGTGTAGACTAATTGAAATAAGTCATTGCATAAACTATGTGTACAATTTTTATTGTTTACAGCGATACGTTTTCACTTCATGTGTTGATACTCCAGCTGCTAAGGGTTTCAAATGGCTCTGAGCACTATGGGACTTAACTACTGAGGTCATCAGTCCCCTAGAACTTAGAACTACTTAAACCTAACTAACCTAAGGACATCACACACATCGATGCCATAGGCAGGATTCGAACCTGCGACCGTAGCGGTCACGCGGTTCCAAACTGACGCGCTTAGAACCGCACGGCCACACCGGCCGGCTTGCTGAGGGTTTATTTGTCGTTGTCAATTTTCTTTAGAACTGTCACTTGTGAAGGTGTGCCTAAGACTACATAATTGAATTTTTCAACTGTGATAGTGATTGTGATCTTTTGGCAAGTTCTGTTGTATAGTTTAAGCATACTGCACTTATTCACACACGCTGAGTATATCGATACGGTATTTCGGTAGCCTACCGATTTTGTAATGGAAACGCTGCTGCTGATTGCAGAGAATACGATAGACGATATATCAGCTGCAGAGTACGAGATTCAATAGTTTACTCATATTTCGAGAAAATTGTGCGAGACTGATGCAGTGGCTAGCAGTCACATTTCATCCGAACCAGCACATAAACAGCTGTAGAAGCAACAGAAGAAATTATTGAGCTACTTGAACGAAGTCCTTCGATTAGCACGTGTAAAATTTTTGTACTATCGGAGTTCCAGACACAACATAATCGCGGTCATTACGTATGCACTGTCTTTTATTATTATCATTTATAGTTGAGACTTCGAGAAGGAGATGATGTGTGAGTAGATTTTTGTCGTTGGCTGACTGCAAACTGCCGAGTAATCCCACTAACCCTCTTCACTGATGAAGCTACTGTCACTAACGAGGGCATCAATAACACTCATACGCTATACTGGTTCTCCGTCGAAAACACACATGCATTTAGAATTATATATTAATACCTTTACAGGCGAAAATGTGTGCCTCGACCGGGACTCGAACATGAGATCTCCTGCTTACATGGCAGACGCTCTATTCATCTGAGCCACCGAGGGCACGGAGGATAGTGCGACTGCAGGGACTATCTCGCGCACTCCTCCCGCGAGACCCACAATCTCACCTTATATGTCCACACACTATAATGGTAGTGTCCCTACCCAACACACTCATTACTCGTGGAAGACATTCTTACCAAGTCCCGTAAGAGTTCGGGCAATATGTGTGCATCCGCACAGAAGAGGAAGGTCATGGCCGGTATTGCCAGAACTATATACTTATATACACCAAAAACTTCTTCCCGCTTCATCACGTAGAACGTAGACAATAGTATTGTACTTTCGGAATCCGACGGCTGTGGATCTGCAAGGGGACATGAAGCATCTTCACATAACAGGTAGGAAGTTCAAGGACGGACTGGTTTAATTATCGCCAAAGAAGAGCGTGGCCAGTTAAACTGTACGTCCCCTATACCACCAGCTAGGACTCACCGGCTAAACTGAGATATTTCTGGAGACAGTGTGAGTGGGGAGGAGGGTGCAGCCTGATCAACAAATTTGTCATTTCATTACCAGATATTAAAAAAGACAAGTTTTTTGTACTGTGTTTAATGGCGGAATAATATTCGCCAACATTTTCTGTCCACACATTAATTTAGTTGTAGGTTATCATAAATCCAACATACATTCGTTCGTCAATCACTGGAATTTTCTAGTGGTGCTTGACTAACTCTGAGATGTCCGATGACGTGCTTGTTCCGCTAAGGCGGTGGCTTTTCATATTTTCAGGGAGTCTTCTTGCCGCTACTTGTGCTCGTGAGTTTTAAGTAATTGATTTCTCTCTGGAGATAAAAGTTCTTTTCCGTGAGTTGTGCTTCGCCGTATCTCAGAGTCCGATAAAAACTTGACTTCCAACCGTAGCACCGCAACGCCGCTCTCACTTGCCCCTCCCCGCTATCAGCGGCATTATACAAAACAGCCCAACCTGCACCATTATAATGGCAGCAGAGTAGCCATCGTGGACTAAGCGCACATAATATTTTTCTAACTTAAGCTTACACCATCTATAAACTTTAATAGTATTACTTTATGGTCAGACCTTTATTTTAAACGCCTAACGATACAAATAAAAAGTGCTATCTACATCTCATAAACCATCCAAAATTCTGGAATTGCTATGTAAAATAGCCTGCTTAACAAGCATAAGATTTTATTTGAAGAAACCAGAGTAATAGCCCACGCATCGAATTACTGGGACTCTGTGATCCGGGAAGCAGTCGAAATTAGACTTAGCGATAATAACTTTAATAGTGACAACGGCTATGCACTTTGCAACACTTGGAAGAGTGCACTGGATAAAGAAAAACTGGATAAAGAAAAATCGCAGAGAAAATCTTCCCGCACTTTACCTCCTGATTCAAGGGATGGCGCTGCAAGCAACGCAGGATAGAAACTACATCTATGGAAGTAGAGGGCACCACTTCACTTCGCGCCATATCGCTGTTGCTATGACGTATTCCAGCCAATCAGAAGCCGTCCTTGGCATATAAAAGTGGGAACCTCGCTAGTTCACGACAGTCAGTTTTAGCCCTGACGACGACCATGGAGGTAGTGGTCGAAAGCTTGGAGTTTTATCCTGAATTGACGCGGCATGTACACAGAGAGATTTTTACTCAAGAAATACGTCGCGAGAGACTTCGTAGCCATATGTAAAATATGGTTTGTCATACCATCATCAGCTTACCGAAAACTGCGATCCTGCCTTTTTTCGGGAAAGGTTCATTCTAATTGCATTTTTTAAGTACGGGACTCATATGTCTTGGACGATTGTAGGAAAAAGTTTTTAGTCACAAAAATTTGTCATCCTATAGATTTCGCTGTACATGAGTTACAACGAATGCTACACAGTTTGAATATTTTTCCAAATGTAATTTGCGTAATAATTAATGGAAATTTATTGTTCACTAAACAGAAATATATGATTATGTTCTAAAAATTCATTAAACTTCAGTATTTTGTAAAAGCTAAGTATATAGTGTCCTTTACATGCGACACATATTAGAATCCCAAAACATTTATAAGTTCGTAAAAATAATTTTTGCCGTTGTTTCATTCATTTTAATTTTTGCAAGAGCGAAAAAGAAAGAAGTTGACATAAAACTGTTTATAACACAAAACCTGGATGTCGTTATAGTCATTAACTTGAAAAATACTGCTTCTACAAGATACCAGATGTTCACATTTTCAAAATAAAAACTGAATACTCATCAAATTATCAGTCAGTACTTGCAGTGCATTAGTCTTCATTTCAGCGCGCCTACAGAATGTCCTTTGTCTTATAAAGGAGCAAATAAAAAGCTCTGTTTAGTACTACAAAGCTTGTAAGTAGGCTGCTTAGGTTTTTATGTTGGTAACGCCAAGTAGCGCTCTGTATGAAAATCACTGACTGTGCTGTGTGCAGTCTGTGGCTGGTTTGCATTGTTGGAATTTTTGCTATTGTAGTGTTGGGCAGTTGGATGTGAACAGCGCGTAGCGTTGCGCAGTTGGAGGTCAGCCGCCAGCAGTGGTGGATGTGGGGAGACAAATGGCAGAATTTTGAGAGCGGACGATCTGGACGTGTGTCCATCAGAAAGAGTAAATTTGTAATATTGGATATCATGAACTGATATATATATGATGACTTTGGAACATTATTAAGATAAATACATTGTTTGTTCTCTATCAAAATCTTTCATTTGCTGACTATGCCTATCAGTAGTTAGTGCCTTCAGTAGTTAGAATCTTTTATTTAGCTGGCAGTAGTGGCGCTCGCTGTATTGCAGTAGTTCGAGTAACGAAGATTTTTGAGAGGTAAGTGATTCATGAAAGGTGTAGGTTATCGATAGTTAGGGCCATTCTTTTGTAGGGATTTTTGAAGTCAGATTGCGTTGCGCTAAAAATATTGTGTGTCAGTTTAGTGTTGATCAGAATAAGTAAAGAGAGTAATGTCTGAGTACGTTCAGTTTTGCTCAGCTGTTTGAAAATCAAATAACGCAGAGGTTTATCAGCACAGTAATTCATTAATTTTGCTAAGGGGACGTTTCAAGCTGAATGGTGAAGTTTTACTGCAGTGACAGGGTAAAATGTGATATAAAGCATGTGCTCTGGTGTCGTGAGAAAGTGTCTTCTCTTTGTCAGTAAAAATACGAGGCCAGAAATCGTCTCCTTTCAAACAATGAGCACTTTATTAAGGACAAACGAAAATGAAGAGTAAATCTTTCTTTATATTATTATTATTATTATTATTATTAACATTCATCGAACTTTTTAGTAAAATGATTTCTCGTCCCTTGAACTTCAAAAATGCACTACATTAGCAATTTTTGATGCTATAAGAGCACATAAGTTAGATACAAAACTGCAGGACTTGCTTCTCAAGTAATTTTCGAAAGAGGACCATTTCAGTATACTTGCATACTCTACAAGCCACCTTAAGATGCTTGGCGGAAGATAGCTTTCACTCCTAATTTTCATTTCCTTCACTATTCCACTCACATATCGAGCGAGGGAAAAACGATTTCTGTATGCCATCGCACAAGCCCTAATTTCTCTTAACTTCATAGTCATTACGTGGCATTAGAATCGATCTGCAATCACCTTCGAATGCCGTTCTAGTGAGAGTCTCAGCTAGGGAAGTGCGATGTTGTCAAGTAATCGACGCTGTTTTCAGATTCATCTTCGACGTACAAACATCGATGACCGACAAAATATCTATTTTGTGATGAATTTATAGAATGCAACATAGAAATACATCTAATAACATTTATTAATTAATAAATACAGCAGTGATTAATATTACATATCGCGCAACTTTTAGTTCATAGTCTTTAAAAACAATATTTTTAAGGGAAGTTTGCGTTGTTGCCAGAGGGAATATCCTGCTTTTGAGCACAGTCTTTCAGATGCTGACGATGTGGCTATGCAACTCAAATATTTAAGTGCAATTACTTGTGACTTTTGTAGCTTCGTATAGGTACAACCGAAGAAATACTACACTTCTTTCGGATGCTGATTAAGATCTAGTAGCGATCTTTTAAATGATAAGTAAACTGTCATTGTACGTTTTGGTATGAATTACACAACGGAAGGATAACTGTGTGTACACTGTAAGCCGTAACTCCAACAACACTTCGTTACAACTCTAGGTACTTGTTAAAAGATGCACTTCACGGAAGATAAGACTTGTAATTGGTCTGTAGAACAACACAGTGAGTAACTGCTATCACGCACTCTTTGCCATCCCGCTGCTTATTTGACGTAACACTCGTCCGACAACCGTACACGCTCCGATGCACGCAAAGCGGCCGGTTGCGATCTGCTGACTGCTGCAGAGCGCGGTCCTTTCTCCGCTGTTGTTCGCTGGCACCGTTACCAACGGATAGGTGGCGTTCCCTACCCGCTGAGGCCAAGGTCGCTACACCGAACCCCTGCCAGGGAAAAAAAGAAAACTAACTTCAGCTGAATTGAAACGGAATCGCCCTTTTGATCCATAACGAGTTTCCGCTGCAGCTGTATCGGCTGTGTTGTGGGGTAGCTTGCTGCACCTGAGCGGGCGGTGCCCGGTTGGTTTCTGGCTGAAGAGCAAATGTTCCTGCTTTCAGTCGCTCTGAATTATTGCCCTCCATGGTGACGTGTGACAAATCGCAAATGAGTTCCACTGGTGTCCTTACCTGACACGTGCAGAAGAATATTCGGTTAATCTGACCCTTGAAACAGGTAGTTCGATTTACATATTTATTTATCTTTTTCTCGCCGGTATCAGAGGTCAATATTTTTGTTCAAACGCCGATGTTAGACGTGAGTATCGATACTGAAACATTGATGTTCAAACTCCCAACTACGAACATCCCTAGTCTTAAATGGGGCACGGAAGTTTATTTATTTATTTACATGTCAAGTTCCGTAGGACCAAATTGAGGAGCAAATCTCCAAGGTCATGGAACGTGTAGAAATAAATGTTCATGAACCTGAAAAAAAAATCAGTCCATAAGTTTAAGCAAACGCTATTCGCAATACAATGAGAATCAGCTTAATTTTTCAAGGAACTCCTCGACAGAATAGAAGGAGTGACCCATGAGGAAACTCTTCATTTTCGATCTGAAAGCGCGTGGATTACTGCTAAGATTTTTCAGTTCGAGTGGCAGCTTATTGAAAACGGATGCAGCAGTATACTGCACACCTTTTTGCACAAGAGTTAAGGGAGTCCGATCCAAATGGAGGTTTGATTTCTGCCGAGTATTAACCGAGTGAAAGCTGCTTATTGTTGGAAATAAACTAATATTGCTAACAAGAAACGAGAATAAGGAATATACATATTGAGAGGCCAATGTCAAAATACCCAGACTCGTGAACAGAGGTCGACAAGAGGTTCGTGAACTCACACCACTTATTGCCCGAACCGCCCGTTTCTGAGCCAAAAATATCCTCCTAGAATGGGAAGAGTTACCCCAAAACATAATACCATACGACATAAGTGAATGAAAATAAGCAAAGTAGACTAATTTACGTGTCGAAGTATCACTCACTTTCGATACCGTTCGAATAGTGAAAATGGCAGTATTAAGTCTTTGAACAAAATCCTGAACGTGGGCTTTCCACGACAGCTTACTATCTATCTGAAGTAGTCTTTTGTATCATTTAGTTAGGAACATTTTAACAGCACTGCAGCTTTTGTTGCGTTTCGCTGTTCTCTGTTTAAGGTACAAGTCTTCTGTGGCACATTATTACGAGAAAGTAAAGAAAATCCGTGCAGCTAAGCAGCCACGAAGAACACAAAGTCAACATGCCGTTAAACTTAACGGTATTGCTTGTAATCTCCCGGAACCGTACTTAACACTAATAAACAGTGCACATGGGAGCTACACAACAAGCCTTTAATGCCTTCGCACATCTTTTAAATTCTCATCCGGATTAGCCTTTAAAGCTAGCGCGCTAACGCCATCACACTACAGCGTTTTGTTAATAGATTTTTGTTTCTTGTTTCACTGTTTCCTTCGCTACTTCTTTCACAAAGCGTATTACGAGACCAAATTTGTGTCACATATGTGAACACTGCCTAAGTATACTGGTCGTGCGCGTTGTAGCCCAGTTCCACGTTCTTCAGCTGCGCATATCTGTCGACGAAACGGTTATCGCAGCGCGCGAAACACTGTTTTACGGAGGAATAACTCGTCTGTTACTACCTATGTTATTCAATCATGTTTCTGTATTGTGGGATACTTTTTACTCTTATAGCTCACATTACTAAACGAATAAATCGGTCACCCCAATTCCAGTTGTGGGGGACTATCTAGCTGCTTTGAGGGGGAACTACAGTTTCATTTTCAGAACTTCATATAATTATTGGCCATATTTAAGAATTTGAAATGCCATCATAGTTTACTCATTAAGTGATATAATCTTACGGTAAAGGTTTAACACAATAAAAGAAGAATTAAATTTATAAATTTATAAACTGCGTGTATGTCTTCAGGCAGCGTAACTCACGGCGCGAAAATTACCCAGACTATATTCACCGACTATGTGAGAACGACAGCACTTAGCGATGTCCGCCAAACTTTACAAAATGGTTCAAATGGCTCTGAGCACTATGGGAATTAACTTCTGAGGTCATCAGTCCCCTAGAACTTAGAACTACTTAAACCTAACTAACCTAAGGACGTGACACACATCCATGCCCGAGGCTGGATTCGAACCTGCGACGTAGCGGTCGCGCGGTTCCAGACTGTAGCGCCTAGAACCGCTCGGTCACTCAGGCCGGCCAAACTTTACAAATAATATCAAATCTTTAAGAAACTTTTTCTCTCTGGCACCTCTACACAACAATGATAGGAAGAAATAAGATTATCGCTTGTTACATTTTTACTGTTCATGTAGTAAAACATGAACAGGAAATCAGACATGAAGTTTTTATTTATTACTCCTTTACTGTTAACTGTATTAATAACACTGTTGCCGATAGCATCCTCATCTATCACGGAAACTACGTGCAATATTACATCACGGTACTACACATAGTTCAGGACACATGATGTCATAACCGCGAGGGGTAGCCGTGCGGTCTGAGGCGTCTTTTCACGGTTCGCGCGGCTCGCCTCGTCGGAGGTTCGAGTCCTCCCTCGGGCATGGCTGTGTATGTTGTCCTTAGCGTACGTTAGTTTAAGTTAGATTGAGTAGTGCGTAAGCCTAGGGACCGGTGACCTCAGCAGTTTGGTCCCATAGTCCTTACCACAAATTTCCAGTTTTTACTTGACGTCATAAACATTGAGATGCGTGAAGAGCTTGCTTTTCTTAAAACGGAGCTGTTATATTGATGGGAGACCCACTCTTTAAAGAACATGGCGTGGGGGTTTATTGGTGTTAACTAATTCATCCAGATCATAATTACAGTGGTTTTGGACTGGAGACGTAGACAAAACACAGGAATTCGAGTAACGAAATGTCCGCGAAAGCTATTGTACAATTCTGTGATACATCTGGTTCGTATGAGAGAAGCTATAATGTGTCAACTGCACAATCATTAGTTTCTTCCATCTGGTGAGCCCCGTGTGCTGACCGACTTCTCGACTGTGGTGCAGAAGAGCCTGAGGTCCACACAGCGTTCTCCCAGCGCAAGTTGTCAGTTTCCCTGACCATAAAGCCGCTGCCTCCACTCAGCTGGCCTCATGAGTCGGAGGGCACACCGTTAGAATGGGGCCACCAAAGAAAATGACCTGGCAGTGTCAGGAACTAAACGCGGTTCCTCCACTCAGCTACAGGGGGCGTATCTTTTCATTACAACATGTAATACAGGGTAAAATCGGAAGAGGAGCAACGCAGCCGATAGACGTAATTTATTCATCTTTGTGTTTATTCGACCGGCAGTCAAACAACACTATCTGTTGTCTTGTAATTGAAGGGTACAACCGGAGATTTGTGTGGTCGATATGGGCGGCACAACCAGGTCATAGTCAGCATGCATTATAATTTAGTTATCTATGATCTCTGGTGTAATTTAAATGTTTTATATGTCTTGATAATTTCGCTTAGATATCTTCCAGTATCCATGAAATAAAAAGGAATTATGTCCTACACAATTCGCCATATATAGGGTGTAACGGGCGTAAGTGTAGATATTTTGTGTGTTTTTTTTCTCTACGTCGAACAGTCTCCCATTAACGCGTCAATTAATTTATTATCTGATGTATTCTGCATGGTCTCAACTGCACGACTACGTGGACTACACCCGTCAGTATAGATTAACTGTTCTGTTTCCATGTATCCACTGGTCAACACTGACCTGGCTTGCTTTTGCCACGTGTACCTGGACGTACTAAACAACCTAAAAACATACAGCTTGTAACAGCTATAATTATTAGTCTGCAGACGGCTTAAATATTGATGTAATGTTGTTCACTGCACCGTCCTCAGTCACCAATAGAAATATTCACACTTATACACGCTAAGCCTGTATATATTCTGAAGATGGTTGAGTCTACTACTGAAACAATAATTATAAAATATTTGTTTGTAAATAAGAAGTTTTCTTAAGTTATTATTAACAATGTCGGTGTGGAACCTGCCACACAAGTTACAGGTTTCGATATGAAGATGTGGTGACTATTTTTCGTGTAATATCATTGCGTGTGGCTCTGTGATAAAGTGCCAAACTACAATCACCAAGGCCGGTTTCGATCACTGGGGCAGTCCTTTTTTATTACTAATACATTCTTTCTACTATGCTACTGATTTATTAATGGAAAAAATGCCAGTTCCCTTCGTTGTTCTGAGCCAATGTGAAACTGATCATCCACTGTAACTGGCGAAGCATCCATTCAAAGGTTGGGAAAGGGCGGGGCATACCATATCCAATTAGATCATGGTTACTGAAGCTGGCATCGTTAACATCAATATTCGGGTTGAGGAATGCTTTATCTAAAGTAACTGTTTAATTTTTGTCCGTAGCTATTTTTTTCCCACTTACTTTTGCGTTGCATTAGAATCCTAGATCCCCTATTCAGTGCTAACAATACAGACGAAGAGGAATGTTACGATAGGCTTGGCGAGTTATATCGTCTCTCTCTCTCTCTCTCTCTCTCTCTCTCTCTCTGTCTCTCTCCAAAAATACGCGTGGTCTGTTAAAAACTGTGGTAGTTAATGCCCGGTAAATAAATGTTGTTGCAGAGAGAGGCACGATATAATCACGTAAGTAGCAGCACTATTCTTTTCACTGTTACGTAAATTCCTTGTTTAAAACTGACCTTTTATACCGTTAATTATGATTTGAATAATATGCACGGCAGCGAAAGTAAGATTTTTACCAGTCAGCAATTTACGCTTAAGCAAGCCTGGGTCTCGAATTATTATTTATTATCTTTGCTTTCGTCGTGTATTTTTAATGAAAACTTTTCAGCAAAAAGAAAGTTTTTCCTCGTATCAAGACACTAAAAGTTTTTTTCGTGTGGATTGAGCCAGAATATCACGTGGTTTGTTATATTTCACGTAATGGACTGCCAATGCGCCGTTACGACAAGAGAATGGTATATGGCCAATGACAAAACTTGGGTTCTACCGATAGTTAATTATTTCCGTTTAATTACATTCACAGGAAGGAGAGGTATGAAATGAGAATAAAAGGAAAAATACTTTTTATACATATTTTGTGAAAAAAACTTACGTACAATTAACAAAATCTTGCGTTCAGAAGCAACCTTATACCAAAGTCCTAATAGTTTCGAGAGCTGACACCAGAATGATCACTTTATTCATCCAAGTCTTTATCCAAAAATTATACAGTAATTCGATGACATTATATACTCCTAGTCTTTTTTATCCTTAATATTTCTTACACAGAAATGTATTTATTATTAATATTTTCATGTTTAAAACACGTAAAAGTGGAGAGTATTCTCGTTCCAAAATAACATTTCATCGTTGACAGCACATTTAAATACATAAGAACCCATACTTTTATTCGTTACTGACGCAGTTCACTTGAGCTTATCGTACCACTCTGGTTTTCAGAAGGCTTTTCAAGAGGCGGTACAAGGTCCGCAGCGAATGTGAAAGGTAAAGGAGCAGCGAAGCGTGACTGAAACGTAGAAAAAGACGTACTTGATCAGTGACCCGGGTAACGGCTGAGAAGTGGGATAAAAAGACGGGTGAGTTTCAATTAGCTGGCTGCAGCGGATTCCTGGGAACGCCGTTAATAGAGCTGTCACAGTGCGCTGGTAGAGCAGGAGTTTGGGCAGGGCACGAGAGGAGAGGGACAGCTGACGCGCGTGTTCGTTGCGTGTAGCACGACTGACCCTGCCGCGTGCGTCCCATTCACAGCACGGCCCGGTTGTGCAGCGCCGAGGCGGGACGCGACCGCCGGGTCTGTCTCTGTTCTCTGGTGTGGGAGGGAGAGGAGGGGAAGGCTCTGCTCCCAGGCAAAAACACATGCCCACCACTGCCTTCTACACCCTTCTCACCTGCGTTCCGCCAGCGCGTGGCGAAACGTGCGTGCATCCTGAACGCTGTAGCATCACGCCGGTATTGACCTAAAGTTTGTAACGTCTCCTAGCAAAGCACATATTCTATGTGGTAAAAAAGGAGAAAGGAATAATTGCACTGGATGACTGTGATTGCGTGGACAACGACTGTGTGAACTTTATATAATAAAGAGAAACCATTAAGTGCCATGTTTTATAACTGAAGAGAATTATGTACCGATTTTTTTTAAAGATAATACCTGTGTCGGGCGATCTTCTTGAGGACCATATTATGGAAATGGAAGAGGAGGTAGATGAAGATGAAATGGGAGTTATGATACTGCGTGAAGAGTTTGACAGAGCACTGAAAGACCTAAGTCGAAACAAGGCCCCGGGAGTAGACAACATTTCATTAGAACTACTGACAGCCTTGGGAGAGCCAGGCCTAACAAAATTCTACCATCTGGTGAGCACGATGTATGAGACAGGCGAAATTCCCTCAGACTTCAAGAAGAATATAGTAATTCCAATCCCAAAGAAAGAAGGTGTTGACAGATGTGAAAATTACCGAACTATCAGTTTAATACGTCACAGCTGCAAAATACTTACACGAATTCTTTACAGACGAATGGAAAGACTGGTAGAAGCTGACCTCGGGGAAGATCAGTTTGGGTTCTGTAGAAATGTTGGAACACGTGAGGCAATACTGACCCTACGACTTATCTTAGAAGAAAGATTAAGGAAAGGCAAACCTATGTTTCTAGCATTTGTAGACTGAGAGAAAGCTTTTGACAATGTTGACTGGAGTACTCTCTTTCAAATTCTGAAGGTGGCAGGGGTAAAATACAGGGAGCGAAAGGCTATTTACAATTTTTACAGAAACCAGGTGGCAGCTATAAGAGTCGAGACACATGAAAGGGAAGCAGTGGTTGGAAAGGGAGTGAGACAGGGTTGTAGCCTCTCCTCGATGCTATTCGATCTGTATACTGAGCAAGCAGTAAAGAAAACAAAAGAAAAGTTCAGCGTAGGCATTAAAATCCATGGAGAAGAAATAAAAACTTTGAGGTTCGCCGATGACATTGTAATTCTGTCAAAGACAGCAAAGGACTTGGGAGAGCAGTTGAATGGAATGGACAGTGTCTTGAAAGGAGGGAATAAGATGAACATCAACAAAAGGAAAACGAGGATAATGCAATGTAGTCGAATTAAGTCGGGTGATGCTGAGGGAATTAGATTAGGAAATGAGACACTTAAAGTAGTAAAGGGGTTTTGCTATTTGGGGAGCAAAATAACTGATGGTCGAAGTAGAGAGGATATAAAATGTAGACCGGCAATGGCAAGTATAGGTTTAAATATCAGGAAGTCGTTTCTGAAAGTATTTAAATGGAGTGTAGCCATGTATGGAAGTGAAACGTGGACGATAAATAGTTTAGACAAGAAGAGAATAGAAGCTTTCGAAATGTGGTGCTACAGAAGAATGCTGAAGATCAGATGGGTAGATCACATAACTAATGAGGAGGTGTTGAATAGAATTGGGGAGAAGAGGAGTTTGTGGCACAACTTGACCAGAAGAAGGGATCGGTTGGTAGGACATGTTCTGAGACATCAAGGGATCACCAATTTAGTATTGGAGGGCAGCATGGAGGGTAAAAATCGTAGAGGGAGACCAAGAGATGAATACACTAAGCAGATTCAGAAGGATGTAGGCTGCAGTAGGTACTGGGAGATGAAGAAGCTTGCACAGGATAGAGTAGCATGGAGAGCTGCATCAAACCAGTCTCAGGACTGAAGACCACAACAACAACAACAGTGTGTAAGCTTAGGGACTGATGACCTTAGCATTTAAGTCCCACAAGATTTCACACACATTTGAACATTTTTTTTTTTTGAGAGTATGTCACAACGAGTATAAATAGTAGTAACCGAGCTGTGACGCTATATTGTATGCTTGTGTAGCACTCTTTTGTCAAGATTGAAAGAAGGACGCCATTAGGTACTGATTTGTAAAGGTGTGTAACAAATTAATCTGTCTGAACGTTTTGAATAGAGTTACTTAGTGAAAACTTGCATTATTATTTGTAATAAGCTTTCCTGGTATTTTATCCCATCCCTTTAAGACATTTTCAGCTATTTAAATATTATTCGTGGTGCAGAGCTGCGCTACGAACGAACGAGCCGCTGCCGCGAGGCATTCAAACTGCATTAAATGAAACCAATCATACCGCAAAGAAGCAGACAGGTAATAGTGAACTAAAATTATTTCTTTCAGCTTTCAGGATTGCAGGGCACAACAGCAGATTTTATGATGTGTTTTACACGTGGCCGCGGGTTGCGGATGATATATTATTAACGGTGCAAAAAGATAGTTTACCTTCATGACATAAAAGAAATCTTGCTGTGCGTAGTTCTGGCCTGGCAAACAGTATAGTAAAAACATCTTTTTGCCTGATAATAGTCTCATGTTCACGCGTTAGTCGTGGTACTTATTGGTGTTTTACTGTTGACAAAAATCCACTGCAAAATTTTGATGTTGAACAAACACTGCGTACTGTAACATCAGTATTGATAACGAAATAATTTTCAGTAACCTTTTCAATATCTGTAAAGTAAGGAAGATATGTTGAACTTCATAGCTAGTTACAGTAACGAAACAATGTTCCTTTAATAGAAAGCCAGATCCAGAATAATAAGAACATAATATTTTTTGTTTTGTTGAAAATTAATGATCCAAAGAAAGTCACAGCACAGCATCTCTAAAAAGTATTTCAGTGCTCTTTTCGTAGCAACATATTAATCTCTTACGTTTATCAATATGTTAGTTGTTACGCGAGCAGTAACAAAGCAGAGAGCCAGCGAAAAGCTGAATCGTTCCCCAAGGAACACGTCCAAAGGAACAGCTCACTAAGTGGAACGGAAAAGCCGAGGAAGACTTCTAACACCAGTATTACACTGTCAAAGTTCTTCGACAATGGAAGTACGGAAAGGAAGAGGAGAGAGAGAGAGATGTACAGTATTTCGTAATAGATGTAATCATGGTTACAGAAAGTGCTAAAAGTAATTTAACGAAAACTGATAGTTAAATAATACGATTGGTCTAGTTGGCAGATGTGACAGTATGGCTGCTTTCGTTTTGCTGGTAAGTGGGTTCGTAATTATTGATCATTTCCTTTTGATACTTGACGGGCAAAGATATACATTGCAGCAAAATGTTCCATAGTCAGTAGTTGAGGTAATACTGCGATGATACATTTTGGCCATGAGATTTTATTCTAGATGTAATGATTGGATGATTATCTTTACTGTCTTAAGTTTGCACATTACCTTCCCAATTGCACGCTAAACAAGTCTCTAACAACAAGGAATAGAAATGTGAAGCATTCTTCCTTTTTTACGAATTTTCCATGCCAGTGAAATAGCTCAAGATCCAGTTCATCACTTGAACCAAGCGTATATTGTAAACTGAAGCTATAATTGAATAAACTAACTGACAGAGACCGCCGACAGTTGAAGAGGGACGTGATGTGTAATAGGCAGATATGTATACAGACCATCACACAGGAATTCCAAACTGCATCAGGATCCACTGCAAGTACTTTGACAGTTAGGTGGGAGGTGAGAAAACAAGGATTTAGTGGTCGAGCGGCTGCTCATAAGCCACACATCACACCGGTAAATGCCAAACGACGCCTGGCTTGGTGTAAGGAGCGTAACCATTGGACGATTGAACAGTAGAAAAACATTGTATGGAGTGAGGAATCACGATACACAATGTGACGATCCAATGGCAGGGTGTGGGTATGGCGGATGCCCGGTGCATGTCATCTGCGAGCGTGTGTAGTGCCAACAGTAAAATTCGGAGGCGGCAGTGTTATGGTGTGGTCGTGTTTTTCATGGAGGGGGCTTGCACCCCTTGGTGTTTTGCGTGGCACTATCACAGCACAGGTCAGCATTGATATTTTAAGCACCTTCTTGCTTCCCACTGTTGAAGAACAATTCGGTGGTGGCGATTGCATTTTTCAACACAGTCGAGCGTCTGTTCATAATGCACGGCCTGTGGCGGAGTGGTTACACGACAATACCATCCCTGTAATGCACTGGCCTGCACAGAGTCCTGACCTGAATCCTATAGAACACCTGTGGGATGTTTTGGAACGCCGACTTCGTTGAAAATGTTCAAATGTGTGTAAAATCTTATGGCACTTAACTGCTAAGGTCATCAGTCCCTAAGCTTACACACTACTTAACCTAAATCATCCTAAGAACAAACACACACACCCATGTCCAAGGGAGGACTCGAACCTCCACCGGAACCAGCCGCACACTCCATGACTGCAGCGCCTCAGACCGCTCGGCTAATCCCGCGCGGTCGACTTCGTGCCAGGCCTCACCGAATGACATCGATACCTCTCCTCAGTACAGCACTCCGTGAAGAATGGGCTGCCAGTCTGCAAGAAACCTTCCAGAACCTGACTGAACGTATGCCTGCGAGAGTGGAAGCTGTCATCAAGGCTAAGAGTGGATCAACACCACATTGAATTCCAGCATTACCGATGGAGGGCGCCACGAACTTGTAATTCATTTTCAGCCAGGTGTCCGGATACCTTTGATCACATAGTTTGTACATTCCGGCAATCAGGATCTCTACGGTTTTTGCCTGTTATCGACATTAATTCTGGCAAGATATCGGTAGCAGGGATTCCAAGACTTTCAAGAATATTTTAATTTTAGGTTTGAAGTCAGGTTACAAATCGCAAAATGTGTGATGTAATTACAAATTAACGATTTTCTAATTTGTTTTCCCATTACTAGTGCTGTGAAAGCTTGCTGCTTGCCAAATTTCAGCCGGCCGGAGTGGCCGTGCGGTTCTAGGCGCTACAGTCTGGAACCGCGTGACCGCTACGGTCGCAGGTTCGAATCCTGTCTCGGGAATGGACGTGTGTGATGTCCTTAGGTTAGTTAGGTTTAAGTAGTTTTAAGTTCTAGGGGACTGATGACCACAGCAGTTAAGTCCCATAGTGCTCAGAGCCATTTGAACCATTTTGCCAAATTTCATGATTTTAGACCAATGGGAAGCATCCTATAAGTTTTGATTAGTAATCCTGCGAGTGTCGAAATATGTGACAGAAATGGCCGTATCTTTTGATTACATTGACTTAGAAACTTCACTTTTTTACGCCTTTAAAAAACCGTAGCGTTTGATATGCTCATTGGCGCACACGGTGCTGGTGGAGGTAGGGGAGAGTCAAGGAGCGACACAGGTGCTTGGAAGAATCTGATATTCACTAACCGAGCTCGTCCACTACCACGCCACACAGGCGCATGTGGTAGTCCAGTATCAATTTGCAGAAAGGGAGACCACGTAATGGATACTGTGTCTTCCAAATTATTTTAGGACTGACAGCGCTGAAGGAACTGGTGGGGCGAGGATCACGAGGAAGGCAGGACGAGGCACGGAAAGCGTTTAGCCAACGCCACGAAAAGTGCAGCCGCAGCTGAAGGACCTTCGCCCCCACCATTGCAACTCTGCTTGTACTACGCTGCGGTTTCAGGCGGCTTTCTGTCCTTCGGGATCTTTCGTTGCGTACTAAATGTTGTTTGTTTAAAGTACATTTGTGGGATTAATATTTTATCTCTTATTGCAAATGTTTGATGTGTGTTTTTGTGTGATACGGAACTATCAGAGGCAACTTCGTCAGATGTCAAATGGAAATGTTCGACGTCGTTCTGCTCGAGGTCAGTCGATAGAAATCATTTATGCATCCTGTGCCTACACAGTCAGCAGTTTGTCTCGATAAAGATCCAAACGATTCAGCTGTTGTTGACAAGACGTCTACCAATACAAAGCAAAACCAGAAGATGATTTGCTTCAGCGTCGAAGTAAAGAGGTGAAGCTTATCAAGTCAATATCTCTCCAAAAACCACGATTCAACACAAACGAAAGAGACGAGCAAGCAAAAACATACCGGCATACAGTCGTTACCTGCGACATTGTCACAGCCATTTCAAGACAACAAAATTGATATTGACCCAAATAAAAGTTTAGCTTGCCAGCAATAATAATAACAATAACAATGATAATTATAATAATAAAACCCATGGAGGCCCGGGAAAAGAATAGGCCTCAGGTATGTTTTGTCAGTCGTAAAAGGCGACGAAAAGAACAAACCACTAATAGGGCTAACCCCCCTTTTAGTGTGACTAGTTGGTTCAGGACAGAACTAATGAAGCCTCGTACAAGCGCTGTCCTGGTCGGGGACGACGCTTGAACCCTATGCCCTGCTAAAATGGTAACGACACTGCTAGCCACACGAAAAATGATTTAAATCCAAATAGAGGTGTTTTGCAGGATATGCTTCCTGCAACCACTCTAGAAGGAAAACAAAGACAGAGGATGAGATAGTCAGATGAAGTTAACCGACACCTCATGTTCTTTTATTACCAAGCAAAAAACTTAGGAACGAGCTACATCCAAACGTATATATATATAACTACAGAAATCTGTAATTATTGATACATGTTCAGTTACCCGAAAGTTCCTAAATGCAATGTAACATATACCGTACAGTTAAAAGGAAGTCACGCTTGATCAAGGTCCGCGTCACTTTCCATTTTTAACCAGACATAACGCCTGAGAAAGGAAAGAAATAATAATAATAAAAAGGCACTGTGTAGGCGACGAAGTCAGCTCCGAAGACACGAAGGAAGATGTCGGAAAAACGGCGTACGCAGAACATCATAGAAAAATCATAGGAGAATGGTTATAGAAAAAAAATTCTGTACAGGAAACGACCATGTCATGAAATAACGACAGGTTCACCTCAAGCATCTGGGATAGCGTCTAGAATAGTGTCAGTATAGTTTTTCTGTTTTAATCAAAAAGAAGTGTATAGGCGGATTCGGCTGAATATTTGGTGTGTATGGTTTACGCATCTGCATAGCAAAATTATATTTTCCTACCTTTTAACTATTAATAATAAGACTGTTAGCAACAACAGAGCCCGAGTGAATTTTATCTCACGAACTCAGTCTTAATCAGATAAAAGTACTGCCTCTCACTGTTTGCACTGTTTGCATTGAACTGGTCCACTACTGACGAAATGCATTTTAATTGCTATTCTTCTTTCTTCCTAATGATAGCTATTCTTGTTTCTGCCGAAATGATAGGTTTTCCCGCCTCGAATAACAATAATGATCATTTTGTTATGTTACAATTAAATTGAAAGCATAATCAGAAAACTTAACAACGGGTAATTTTATATACCAAGCATTCTGTTGCTCGAAATGAAACAAAACGGGTGACTGCAGAGGTTTTTAGCTCTAATGATGCTGTGGTGCAGATTTCCGACAGAGATCCCTTTTGGAGGAGATGAAAATATGATGTCTTCTTAAGATTTCGCTTGATGGTTTCATCTAAATGCAATAATGAATCCCGCGTGCCAAAAATTCGGTGATATCCTCTGGTAATGAATTTTCGTAAAATATGCGCAGTCACCTTCAGAATTTGCTAGCGCAATTGAAACTAATATGAAACCACAGTGCGGCTCGTCCAGAACACACTGATGCGATTTCCATTTCCGTAAGTCGTTCGTGAATTTGTGCGAGCTGAATTAAATTAGAGATTACGTGTGTGTTGTGTGCGGCTACTCTTCTCTGCGTCCCCAAATGTACCTGCCGAAGTGTTAACCCAAAATGATTCTGAACAGACTGTAGCAGCAGCCCTACTCAGGGCAGTTTGTCATGAAATCTCAGATTCTCAAAACTGTTGTCTAGGATTACATCAGGAGGCATAGCTCCAGCTGCCCGAGACTGTGACCTTGGGTGCGTGTGTGTGTGTGTGTGTGTGTGTGTGTGTGTGTGTGTGTGTGTGTGTGGTGTGTACGTTGTCTATGCTCGACAAAGACCCTGTTGGCCGAAAGTCACTTTCTGATATTTTGTTGTTTTCATTGATAAGTTTCGCTTCTGCATGTCCATAGACAACCTGGTGAAATGTCGCAAAAGCAGCTATTCTGAAAACGCATACCTCTCTAACTTCTGGAACCATAGCGTGGTTACTATAGAATATGGCAACAGGACTGATACGGTAAAGGAAGACTGAATGCTCGGCAGTTACGGTAAACCCTTGACCAGGGAATCAAATGCAATTTTCCAGCAGGATAATGCAAGACCACACACTTCAGTTGAAACATCCCCTTAGAAAAAGTAATGAATTACTATGCTGATCAACCTCTTACATTATTTGATTTTCAAACAGCTGAGCAAAACTGAATGTACTCAGACATTTCTCTCTCTACTTATTCTGATCATCACTAAACTGACACACAAAATTTTTAGCGCAACGCAATCTGACTTTCAAAAATCCCTACAAAAGAATGGCCCTGACTAATAATAAGCTATACCTTTCATGAATCACTTACTTCACAAAAATCTTCATTACTCGAACTACTGCAACACAGCGAGCGCCAATACTGCCAGCTAAATAAAAGATTCAAACTACTGAAGGCACTAACTACCGATAGGCATAGTTAGCAAATGAAAGATTTTGATAGAGAACAAACAATGTATTTACCTTAATAGTGTTCAAAAGTCATAATATATATAGCAGTTCATGACATCCAGTCTTACAAATTTACTGACTCCGATGGACACACGTCCAGATCATCCGCTTTCAAAACTCCACCATCTCTCTCTCAACATCCACCACTGCTGGCGGCTCACCAACTGCGCAACGCAACGCGCTGTTAACAGCCAACTGCCCAACGCTACAATGGCGAATATTCCAACAATGCAAACCAGCCACAGATTGCACACAGCGCTGTTAGTGATTTTCATATAGAGCGCTACATGGCGTTACCAACATAAAAACCTAATCAGCCTACTTACACAGTTCATACCTCAAACTCCTTGACGAATGTACGGATCGTTCTGCGGCCTGAGCGAGTCCCTGATTTGACACATGTGGATCATTTCAGGGATACGACAGGAAGGCGTACCCTCTCATACCATCCTGCAGCCACCACACTTCATGAACTGGCACAGCATGGGTTGCAGGTGTGGCAAGAAACTCAGCAAGATGAAATTCGGAGTTTGCTTCTGTGCCACAACAAACGGAAGAGTGTATTCGTGTACCTCACACCTAACAGTGGTGTTTATGATGGGTATCAGTTATGAAATGAATGAAAATTTGATCATTTTAATAAACGTTACGTGGTGGACAAATGTTGGACCGGTGCTTTCCATTTCTGCAACGCACCAGGTGCAAAATATTTTATGAATAACGTTCTTCGGTGCGGCCCTGAGTGCGATATATTGTTGCCGCCAGTGTTCTACTAAGGGCGGCGCCACCTCGTAGTCTTGGAGACAGCAACAGTGATGGGCGGCGCATGCGCCGTATACTAAGCGATGGCCTATATAGGACGTCGATTTGCAGCCTGGCGAGGCCCGCGAGAAAGACAGGCCGCGGCGCCTACGTCACGAAAGTAGGCCAGAGCTCGCTCGCTTAACTCAGCAGGAAAAATGCGTTTCGAAACCTGTTAACTGGCAACTGGGTGTGTACGTACTAACGAGAATTGCATCTTCCACTGGAATCTGCTATTATAAAGTGTGGTGTCACCGCCAGACACCACACTTGCTAGGTAGTAGCTTTTAAATCGGCCGCGGTCCGCTAGTATACGACGGACCCGCGTGTCGCCACTATCAGTGATTGCAGACCGAGCGCCACCACACGTCAGGTCTAGAGAGACGTACTAGCACTCGCCCCAGTTGTACAGCCGACGTTGCTAGCCATGGTTCACTGAGAATTACGCTCTCAATTGCCGAGACGATAGTTAGCATAGCCTTCAGCTAAGTCAATTGCTACGACCTAGCAAGGCGCCATTTATCCTTTGCTATGTATCTAATGAAGCATGTACGTCAACAAGACCAATGTTCACCAATTGTGGATTAAAGTTAAGTATTCCAGCAGCTACGTACTTTTCTTTATAGCATTCATTACGTATCCTGTTTCAGACCTCACGCCAGCCTGCGTGAGTTTAAGCGCGTGCCTTTGGGTTACCCGTCACTGTGGATTGGCTGTCTTGCCAGTCCACAACATAAAGTCTTACTGATTACTACTTGCACTACAAAATTTAAAATCAATTCTCGACATAAATGGCATAACGGCTTGTTTGTAGCATTTGCTCTCTTCTGCGTAACAGTCCCCATTTCATACAAGATGTGGTGCCTTATGCAACTGATAATGGTTTTGACATGATTTTAATTTTATTGTACAGCAGTACAGGTGAGACAAATCATTACTAGGCCGACGCACTTTCTATCATTGTAGGACTAATAACAGTAAAATTCCATAATAGTGGTTTCCAGTAGAAGGTGCAATTTTCATTTGTACTTACAAACCCAGTTACGAGTTAAAAGGCGTAGAAAAGCAGTTTTTTCTGCTGAGTTGGGCGAGCGAGCTCGGCCTACCTTCGTGACGAACGCGCCGCGGCCTGTCTTTCTCGCGGGCCTCGGCAGCCTGGCGTCAGTTCTCAGCGGGACTCATCAGCGAAGCAGCATTCTCCTGAAGATGGTGACCTGTTGGATCGCCGAAATATCGAGTCAACTTGATTTTAGGATCCGGCAACAAACCCGAAGAGACTTTCATGACCTATTACGCAGGGAAAGCCTAAGAAGCCACATGCAAAATATTTTGTCTCACGACCCTTTCTCAAGGCATTCCTTGGGCTGTCCAGCCTGCGAAGCGCCCCTGGAGGTGGGATGGGGGCTGCTTATGAAACCCGAGCCCCGTGTTCCCCTCTGGCGCAAGGCCTACCTGCCTGCACGCCAGCATAGCGCGTTCACGCTGCTTACCCGCTGACACGACGTGCGGGGGCTGTTGTTTGAGGCCTGTCCCCTCTCGGGAGCCTCGAAAACGTCTCTCCATGCAGCGTAGGGCAGGCTGCGCGCGCTCTACAGATGCTGGGAACGTCGCATTCCGATCTCTCATAAAGCCAGCAACATAAAACGTGACTGACTTGTACGAGCGAGTTATTCTCCCGCAGAAGCCCTCTTCATGCTATTCTCTGTCGAAGACAGTGACGATATATACACTGAAACATCATGACGTAAAAGAGCCCGTATACCATACAGCAAGACAGCTGAGAAACAGAGTTAACAGTAAAAAGCGCAGTGCTTCGACGTACGATACAGGGAGGTGAAGCAGACCCGTACTGAAATCGGAGCAGCCAGCCCGAGCTAAGTTTTCAGGCGATTTTTTCCAGGTTCCTTTAAACAAGTGAAGAGCTGGCAACCCACTCTCCCCCTACACCTCTCCCCCCCCCCCAAAAAAAAAGAAAAGAAGACCGAGAGAGTCGTGTGGCATCGTTAACTTGTACGTTTCAAGGAGTACGTTGAGCCGTCTAATCGGAGAGGGTTTTTTCCTCCTTAAATAACGGCACTTTCCTCGTAATCTTAGAGGTTTGTGTAGTAAGTGTATCTGTTGAGTGTATGTGACTAACGGATGGATGAGTGGTGTGGCATCATGTTTCTGTTGCGTGATTAAAGAAGGAAGAGGGTGAGCATTGTGCCGACATATAGCCTACATCACTCTCGAATAACACCAACAGCAAGGCCTAGCTTAACCTACCCATCCGCCATCCGGATTGCTTCAACGGTGTCACGTGCCTTTCGATGGAGATGGTAGTGCCTTCGACGGAGTGAGTTTCGTTGTCAGAATAGAGAGTATACAAGTATTGTGGCACGTTCAACACATCATTCAAATTAAGAACGAGGCAGAACTTCGAATCAGCTTTGTTTAACGGACAGTTTCACGCTTTACAACAGCACTGAAGGAAGTCGACGGAAATGGTTCCAAGGGCTCTGAGCACTATGGGACTCAACTGCTGAGGTCATTAGTCCCCTAGAACTTAGAACTAGTTAAACCTAACTAACCTAAGGACATGACAAACATCCATGCCCGAGGCAGGATTCGAACCTGCCACCGTAGCGGTCTTGCGGTTCCAGACTGCAGCGCCTTTAACCGCACGGCCACTTCGGCCGGCGAAGTCGACGGAGAAGAAAGTCACTCCGACCCCTCTCCATCCACACTGAGACACAAGTAGTTCCCACATACACAGAGTTCCTCATAACCCATCCCAGAAATCGACAAGTAAGAATTTGCCTACCCAATAAACAAATACAGTACCTGCGCAACTAAAAATTTAGGATAAAAACTTTCTGAAGGTTAGACCATTTGTTGACTGATTTACTTGTGTTTATAACAAATTGTTGTTGTTGTGGTCTTCATTCCAAAGACTGGTGTGATGCAGCTCTCTATACCACTCTATCCTGTGCAAGCCTCTTCATCTCCGACTAACCACTGGAACCTACATCCTTCTGAATCTGCTTGCTGTATTCATCTCTTGGTCTCCCCCTACGATTTGTACCCTCCACGCTTCCCTCCAGTACTAAATTGGTGATCCCTTGATGCCTCATAATGTGTCCTAGTGGTCGTGCGGTAGCGTTCTCGCTTCCCACGCCCGGGTTCCCGGGTTCGATTCCCGGCGGGGTCAGGGATTTTCTCTGCCTCGTGATGGCTGGGTGTTGTGTGCTGTCCTTAGGTTAGTTAGGTTTAAGTAGTTCTAAGTTCTAGGGGACTGATGACCGTAGCAGTTAAGTCCCATAGTGCTCAGAGCCATTTGAACCATTTTTTTAATGTGTCCTACCAACCAATTCCTTCTTCTAGTCAAGTTGTTCCGCAAATTCCTCTACTTCTCAACTTTACTCAGTATCTCCTCATGAGTTACGTGATCTACCCACATAAACTTCAGCGTTCTTCTGTAGCACCACATTTCAAAAGCTGCTATTCTCTTCTTGTCTAAACTGTTTATCGTCCATGTTTCACTTCCATACATGGATACACTCCATACAAATAGTTTCAGAAAAGAGTTCCTAACACTTAAATCTATTTTCGATGTTAACAAATTTATGTTCTTAAGAACCCCTTTCTTGCCATCGCCCATCAACATTTTATATTCTCTCTGTTTCAACCATCATTAGTTATTTTGGGGCCCAAATAACAAAACTCTTATACTACTTTAAGTGTCATATTTCTTTGTTGATGTTCATCTTATATCCTCCTTTGAAGACACTGTCCATTCCGTTGAACTGCTCTTCCAAGTCCGTTGCTGTCTCTGACAGAATTATGTCACTGGCGAACCTCAAAGTTTTTAATTGTTCTCCCTGGACTGTAATCCTTACTCCAATTTTTTCTTTGGTTTCCTTTACCGTTCGCTCAAGTACAAAGTGTATAACAAGCTACAAACCTATCTCACTCCCTCCTCAACCACTGCTTCCCTTTCGTGTCCCTCGACTCTTATAACTGCCAATTGGTTTCTGTACAAAATGTAAATAACCTTTCGCTCCCTGTATTTTACCCCCGCCACATTTAGAATTTGATAATGAGTATTCCAGTGAACATTGTCAAAAGCTTTTTCTAACTCTACAATAACTGTTATAGTTATAATGATTTTTCATATTTTTTTGCAACAAAGAAATTTATTTTGTACTTACTTCTTGGCCACGACCACGCTCAATTTCACCGTTATACTCGTATGTTTCCTTTTGTTTGTGTCCGTCAGTTGGAAAAAAATGGTTTGACACTGGCACATGCGCATCACTAACCAACAGAAAGTGAATTGTTTCCCAGGATCTGCTCTAAGTAAATCGTGAAGGCGATGGTAAGTCTCTAGATAAAATTCAGAACTACTTATTGGGTGGCACCAACACTTCCTTTACGACATTGTGTGTTTCATCCTCATAGAAACATTCAAAGCAACCACAGCAACTTTAGCTACGAGAAACATGTTGTACCGATACGCGGCAGATTAGGTACCGTGTGACATAGCAACTACAGTGAGCAGGACTGGCTGCTGAGATATGTCCACTGCATCCAGATATACGACCTCGCGCATGAAAGGGGACTGATTGACATCGTTTCACATTGAGAGAGAGGAAGGAAGAAAGTCTTAGAGAGAGGGGGGGGTAGGGAGAGGGGAAGACGGCACAAACGTGGTACCGTGCAATGTCTACCCCACCAGTTTATATGTGATACCAGCAGCCCCATCCCCGATTCTTAAAAGAATCTAAATTCCATGGTGAAAACAGCTTCAAACGTCTGATTACTTCACAAGTGAGTTGATGTTTTAAATATCTGAAATTAAGCATGTAAGGGACAGAAGGTTTAGAAAAGGTTCAAGTTACGTTTACAGTTTCTTGTAAATTGCTAACCGCTCTCATTATCAAATACTCTGCGTAATTCGTGCACTGTTTTAAGCAAAAATTAGTTTTTCGATTATCTCAGTGTATCTGACGACGTATTTCCCGAGCAGTGTGCAGGACAATGATATAATGTTGAGATATATACGAAGGGCGTCCTGAACTGGGGTCATCATTAACTTCTGTCCGGCCATTTTTGAACCGTGTGAACCATTCGTAACACTGAGTACGGCTTAAGGACTCATCACCGTAGGCTTCCTGCATCATTTGGTGCGACTCTATATAGGTTTTCCTGAGTTTGACGCAAAGTTTAATGCAGAAGCTTTGCTGTGCCACTTCGAAATTCGCAAACTGTGCGACACAACGTTCTGCTCAATACAGCACTGAACAATAACTAACAGACATACAACGATGCAACTTCCGGCAGTTACACATTAAACACAGGCGTCACCAGAGATGCCAACCGCATTTCGCTCCAACACACCATTGGCGCGAAATTACGAATGTTCCGGAAACTTTGGAGAACAGACCTCGTCCATTCAGTGTTACACGCTTATACGTGTCTACGAAATATGCTGCGAACATCGTTAGTAATAAATAAATAATAAACTAAAACGCCATACCTAATGCGGTAGTGTTACTGCATGAACAGCGATAAACTTTCTCCCTTACATCATTTTGTGGAGGAGAGGGTGGGGGGAGGGGTAGGGGGTGTCAGCAAGAAGACGTTTGGTAAACATTTTAAATTATTTTTAGTGTTTGTTGCAGGTCGCTAAATGCTGTCACTCTCAGCTACTGGATGAATATAGTCTGAGAAATTTGCGCTCCGTTAATTTCACACTCCTCTAGACACGTACAGATTTTTTTAATGTGTTTATGTGTGGGGCCTATGAAAGAAGAGACATCGAATGTATCGCTATACGCGCCTTGGAGCAAATGATTACATGTTCAGTGCGGATGCGCTCTTCGTTCGACCTCTTGCGGGACTCAGATGAGGATGCGAGCAGTGAGGATAATTGACGGGGGAAATTGAGGAATTTGGGTTCGACGGGAAGAGTACTCGGACAGCCAAAGTTGTCAATGCGACCGTTCGCGATGAGCGCGAAATACGGGTTCGATTACCGGTCCGGCACAAGTTTGCACTTGTCGCCATTGGATTTATTTCAGTTCACGATTCCAGCTTATGGCAGAATTTCTCATGAGTCATACACACATTTTCTGACTGTAATACCTGTCTTACTGTGTTAAACCTTTAACATAAGATTATAGCTCTTATTGAGTACATTATGACAGCTTTTTAAATGCAATCAGTAATTGCATGAAATAATGAAAATCTAATTTGTTGTTATCAATGGAAGGTTTTAGATAGCAGCTTGCATAAGGGCCATGCTCTGAACTATGAAACTGGGAAGGCGGTTAGTAATCTCTAACGACAAACTGACTCGCTCACTGACTCGTCATCGCTCAGCAGAAACCACTAAGGATACAGACTTGAAATTTACAGAGGGTGCTGATCTCAGGCTGTAGACATCGTTACATCTACATCTACATTCTACATCTACATTTATACTCCGCAAGCCACCCAACGGTGTGTGGCGGAGGGTACTTTACGTGCCACTGTCATTACCTCCCTTTCCTGTTCCAGTCGCGTATGGTTCGCCGGAAGAACGACTGTCTGAAAGCCTCCGTGCGCGCTCTAATCTCTCTAATTTTACATTCGTGATCTCCTCGGGAGGTATAAGTAGGGGGAAGCAATATATTCGATACCTCATCCAGAAACGCACCCTCTCGAAACCTGGCGAGCAAGCTACACCGCGATGCAGAGCGCCTCTCTTGCAGAGTCTGCCACTTGAGTTTGTTAAACATCTCCGTAACGCCATCACGGTTACCAAATAACCCTGTGACGAAACGCGCCGCTCTTCTTTGGATCTCCTCTATCTCCTCCGTCAACCCGATCTGGTACGGATCCCACACTGATGAGCAATACTCAAGTATAGGTCGAACGAGTGTTTTGTAAGCCACCTCCTGTGTTGATGGACTACATTTTCTAAGGACTCTCCCAATGAATCTCAACCTGGTACCCGCCTTACCAACAATTAATTTTATATGATCATTCCACTTCAAATCGTTCCGCACGCATACTCCCAGATATTTTACAGAAGTAACTGCTACCAGTGTTTGTTCCGCTATCATATAATCATACAATAAAGGATCCTTCTTTCTATGTATTCGCAATACATTACATTTGTCTATGTTAAGGGTCAGTTGCCACTCCCTGCACCAAGTGCCTATCCGCTGCAGATCTTCCTGCATTTCGCTACAATTTTCTAATGCTGCAACTTCTCTGTATACTACAGCATCATCCGCGAAAAGCCGCATGGGACTTCCGACACTATCTACTAGGTCATTTATATATATTGTGAAAAGCAATGGTCCCATAATACTCCCCTGTGGCACGCCAGAGGTTACTTTAACGTCTGTAGACGTCTCTCCATTGATAACAACATGCTGTGTTCTGTTTGCTAAAAACTCTTCAATCCAGCCACACAGCTGGTCTGATATTCCGTAGGCTCTTACTTTGTTTATCAGGCGACAGTGCGGAACTGTATCGAACGCCTTCCGGAAGTCAAGAAAAATAGCATCTACCTGGGAGCCTGTATCTAATATTTTCTGGGTCTCATGAACAAATAAAGCGAGTTGGGTCTCACACGATCGCTGTTTCCGGAATCCATGTTGACTCCTGCATAGTAGATTCTGGGTTTCCAAAAACGACATGATACTCGAGCAAAAAACATGTTCTAAAATTCTACAACAGATCGACGTCAGAGATATAGGTCTATAGTTTTGCGCATCTGCTCGACGACCCTTCTTGAAGACTGGGACTACCTGTGCCCTTTTCCAATCATTTGGAACCTTCCGTTCCTCTAGAGACTTGCGGTGCACGGCTGTTAGAAGGGGGGCAAGTTCTTTCGCGTACTCTGTATAGAATCGAATTGGTATCCCGTCAGTTCCAGTGGACTTTCCTCTGTTGAGTGATTCCAGTTGCTTTTCTATTCCTTGGACACTTATTTCGATGTCAGCCATTTTTTCGTTTGTGCGAGGATTTAGAGAAGGAACTGCAGTGTGGTCTTCCTCTGTGAAACAGCTTTGGAAAAAGGTGTTTAGTATTTCAGCTTTACGCGTGTCATCCTCTGTTTCAATGCCATCATCATCCCGGAGTGTCTGGATATGCTGTTTCGAGCCACTTACTGATTTAACGTAAGACCAGAACTTCCTAGGATTTTCTGTCAAGTCGGTACATAGAATTTTACTTTCGAATTCACTGAACGCTTCACGCATAGCCCTCTTTACGCTAACTTTGACATCGTTTAGCTTCTGTTTGTCTGAGAGGTTTTGGCTGCGTTTAAACTTAGAGTGAAGCTCTCTTTGCTTTCGCAGTAGTTTCCTAACTTTGTTGTTGTACCACGGTGGGTTTTTCCCGTCCCTCACAGTTTTACTCGGCACGTACCTGTCTAAAACGCATTTAACGATTGCCTTGAACTTTTTCCATAAACACTCAACATTGTCAGTGTCGGAACAGAAATTTCCGTTTTGATCTGTTAGGTAGTCTGAAATCTGCCTTCTATTACTCTTGCTAAACAGATAAACCTTCCTCCCTTTTTTTATATTCCTACTAACTTCCATATTCAGGGATGCTGCAACAGCCTTATGATCACTGATTCCCTGTTCTGTACATACAGAGTCGAAAAGTTCGGGTCTGTTTGTTATCAGTAGGTCC
The DNA here is from genome assembly GCF_021461385.2 of Schistocerca piceifrons. Lineage (NCBI taxonomy): Eukaryota > Metazoa > Arthropoda > Insecta > Orthoptera > Acrididae > Schistocerca > Schistocerca piceifrons. The sequence continues at coordinate 971,440,988 of NC_060139.1, read as the reverse complement.
AAGATGTTATCTCCACGAGTCGGTTCTCTATTTAATTGCTCGAGGTAATTTTCGGATAGTGCACTCAGTATAATGTTACTCGATGCTCTGTCCCTACCACCCGTCCTAAACATCTGAGTGTCCCAGTCTATATCTGGTAAATTGAAATCTCCACCTAAGACTATAACATGCTGAGAAAATTTATGTGAAATGTATTCCAAATTTTCTCTGTTGTTCTGCCACTAATGCTGCTGAGTCGGGAGGTCGGTAAAAGGAGCCAATTATTAACCTAGCTCGGTTGTTGAGTGTAACCTCCACCCATAATAATTCACAGGAACTATCCACTTCTACTTCACTACAGGATAAACTACTACTAACAGCGACAAACACTCCACCACCGGTTGCATGCAATCTATCCTTTCTAAACACCGTCTGTACCTTTGTAAAAATTTCGGCAGAATTTATCTCTGGCTTCAACCAGCTTTCAGTACCTATAACGATTTCAGCTTCGGTGCTTTCTATCAGCGCTTGAAGTTCCGGTACTTTACCAATGCAGCTTCGACAGTTTACAATTACAATACCGATTGCTGCTTGGTCCCCGCATGTCCTGACTTTGCCCTGCACCCGTTGAGGCTGTTGCCCTTTCTGTACTTGCCCGAGGCCATCTAACCTAAAAAACCGCCCAGCCCACGCCACACAACCCCTGCTCCCCATGTAGCCGCTTGTTGCGTGTAGTTTGCGTGTAGTGGACTCCTGACCTATCCAGCGGAACCCGAAACCCCACCACCCTATGGCGCAAGTCGAGGAATCTGCAGCCCACACGGTCGCAGAACCGTCTCAGCCTCTGATTCAGACCCTCCACTCGGCTCTGTACCAAAGGTCCGCAGTCAGTCCTGTCGACGATGCTGCAGATGGTGAGCTCTGCTTTCATCCCGCTAGCGAGACTGGCAGTCTTCACCAAATCAGATAGCCGCCGGAAGCCAGAGAGGATTTCCCCGGATCCATAGCGACACACATCATTGGTGCCGACTTGAGCGACCACCTGCAGATGGGTGCACCCTGTACCCTTCATGGCATCCGGAAGGACCCTTTCCACATCTGGAATGACTCCCCCGGTATTGGTTTTCTTCCCCTCTCTTGCTGCCATATCCCTAAGGGGCCCCATTACGCGCCTGTTAGGATGCGATTGTTCGAAAATTAAATTCATAGGGGGTTGCAATTGGGGATGAAGAGATTTTTGAAAAGATGTTGCTGTTCAGCCAATTTTGAAGCTAGAGTTACGCAAATTGATATTTGGTTTGTCAGTCAGAAATTAAACATAATTATTTCAGCGTTTTTGGAAATTCAACCACTAAGGGGAGTAAAATAGGAGACTAAAATTTTAAAGAAAATACTTCCTTACATTAAAAAAAAGAAAAAAAAATCCCTTAAAGATAAATATATGAAAATTGGTATTTTGCTTCTCAGTTAGAAGTAAAGAAATACGTGTTAGGGGATTAAGTTTCTACGGAAGTACCACCATATGAACGCAAAAGTCATGATAAATAAAAATGTTAGCCGGCCGGTGTGGCCGAGCGGTTCGAGACGCTTCAGTCTGGAACCGCGCGACCGCTACGGTCGCAGGTTTGAATCCTGTCTCGGACATGGATGTGTTTTAAGTAGTTCTAAGTTCTAGGGGACTGATGACGTCAGATGTTAAGTCCCATAGTGCTCAGAGCCATTTGAACCATTTTTTAAATAAAAATGTTAAGACGGCAGCTAAAAAAAAATGGTTCAAATGGCTCTGAGCACTATGGGACTTAACATCTGTGGTCATCAGTCTCTATAACTTAGAACTACTTAAACCTAACTAACCTAAGGACATCACATACATCCATGCCCGAAGCAGGATTCGAACCTGCGACCGTAGCGGTCACGCGGTTCCATACTGAAGAGCCTAGAACCGCTCGGCCACAACGGCAGGCCCCCAGCTGACAGCATTGCTGTTTGGTCGGACGTACATTTGGGAAAGACTATGTTTCTATGACCTTACTTAGCGCGAAAAGTTTAGAAGGTGTTGCAGTTTGTGAACAACGTAAAAAAATCGTTGGAAGAAAAACAAAGAAACAAAAATTGTTATAGACCACACAGTCGACGCGAACGAAGCAGCGCGCAATAAGCTAACAGATAATATATTTCCATGATGAGCTCTCCCGCCTGGTGCATGCACACGCACACGCACACGCACGCACGTCTCCACATCAGAGCACACCGCGCGTAATCAGTAGTCGGCGCGCAGCGAAGCGATGCGGGCGCGCAGCCGCCGGCTGGCCGGCCCCAGGTCGGTTCGGATCGGTAGCGCGGGCGGCCGCTGCCAGCAGACCGGCAAAACGTGTTTGCCACAGATAATGGAGCGCAAATTAAAACTAGATAGCAATTTGGCGGCGAGTTTACGGGACGAGTGGAACCGCGCTGCGCCGCGTCCTGCCGCCGGGAGTTCGCTCGCAGTTCCACGCAGGTCCAGCCGCGGCCATCGCCACCGAAACATGTCCTGCAACGTCCCTCGGGGCGCGTCGTAGTGCTGCAGGGACCACTGGAGCGGGATGCCACGGTCCAATTCAAAATTCACGAAAGAGCGCGTAAATAGATGTGTCCAGATAGAATGGCACTTTAGCTCTGCAGCTGAGTGGTCCCTATTTTTGAAAGATCCTGGAAAATCAAACTGTATGTAGGACCGAGACTCGAACCAAACACCTTGTCTTTCGCTGTAGTGCTCTTACTGAGTAAGGTATCCAGGCGCCACTCAATATCCAGCCGGCCACGGTGGCCGAGCGGTTCTAGGCGCTTCAGTCCGGAACCGCGCGACTGCTACGGTCGCAGGTTCGAATCCTGACTATGGCATGGATGTGTGTGATGTCCTTAGATTAGTTAGGTTTAAGTAGTTCTAAGTTCTAGGGGGCTGATGACCTCAGATGTTCAGTCCCATAGTGCTCAGAGCCATTTTAACCATTTGAACCTCAACATCCAGCTTCAATTTGGCCAGTACGCATCTCTCACTTCGCAACATTACACAAGGCCTGTCGTGTCTCACTGACGGAGTCCTGAGAGGGAGTGGGACAGCAAGAATGCTGAAAGGGTCCTGTTGCCACCTTTCATTAGTCCGGTAGCCCATTTTCACCAGCGTTTCTCTTTCTTTTCCTTGGCTCTCTTTTCTCATAACTCTCATAGTGGTGTGATTGAATGAATGTGGTTGTGTGTCACGTTGCTAGACGGTGGCGTAGTCTGCTGCAGAAAGTCTGCGATAGTCATACAGATTCAGCAGCAGTTGTACAGAATAACCAACTCTCGAAGTGGTCAAGTAGGCAAAGAGGTTTGCGCTACTTGTGAGAAATCCATCTGTGCTAGGTTGGTGGCGGAAATGGCATCTTTGGGTTTTCCGGGCCACGCGGAGCGTTTAAGAGGCTGAAGAAGAAAAAGGGAGGCAGTCTGCCGCCGGTACGGGAAGTGTCCACAGCTGTGCTCCAGTCGAAGAAGGGTGAGTTAGACTGACCGCGTGGCGCGTTATTACTTGCCGAGAGGAGAGCTGTTAGCTTTTGGTCTCGCTTTTCAACTCTGAAAGGTTGCTTTGCCTTGTCGCAGCAAGGAATGCAAAACTTTGGCAGTTTTTTCTTTTAGAACATGTCTATAGCAGACTTAGATCCGCCGAAAGAGCGCCACACAAAGGTGTCGATAAGAAGTGAGCACTTGCTCCTGTATGAATGTCTGTTTGCCTTCAGCTGTGCCTGTATAAGCTTTAATTTTCCTAAATATTAATAGCTTCGCCTTCTCGTAAAATTTCCTTGCTTTATGTATCTTTCGTCCGTGGGGAGCCAACAACGTGGTTGAACATTAGAGTTTTTGGGCTACCCTCATCACTAACTGTCCGATCTCATGTTTGTTTTAAAGAATGTTAACTGTTCATGATTGTGTGATGTGGTATTGTTGCAACTTGGCGACGATACCTAGAAATTGCGTCTCCACAAACTACGTGGGCACGCGGGTGTACTGCGAAACGTGTACCGTTTCACGAGTTATTGTGATCAGTTATCAGGCAACAGCAGTTATATGAATGATTCACACCAATGATTTTAGGTGTAGATTATAACGGTGAATGTATCCTTGCTTTTCTTTAATGCTTTAGGAATTAATGTTGTCAGGAATTGTGTGCATGCCTCCATATCTTAGGAATAAATGATTTTATCTACAATTTTCTCTTGTGTTCCGAGTTTAAGTTTCTGCACCTAAGCCACTCACCTCGTAGCTTTCCCGTTAGCACATCTAACGCGTTTCCTTACGCACAGGTCCAGTGATTAGTTTCCCTTTTAATTTTAAAACAAATGCTTTAGATTAAGTCTTATTTTCAGGCGTGTTGCTGGGAGCTGATCTTATGCACAGTGTTCATGCGTTTACTGTTTTATTTTAAATGTTTGATTCTCGTGAACAGTGCGCGTCAAAGAACTTACTTTGCAGGAGGTCTCGTGGTCGTGGGCTGCCTTCTGTGCACTTGCTCCGCGGGAAAGAGGGCTGTAGGGTGAGTTAGAATACGGAACTCGGCTGGGATCTCAGGGTACACGGGATGCAATCGTAAACCATTGCATGAGGATACGTGCCCTGGAATCTCCCGTGGCACATCCGTTTTAAATAGTTCTATACAGGGTGTTACAAAAAGGTACAGCCAAACTTTCAGGAAACATTCCTCACACACAAATAAAGAAAAGATGTTATGTGGACATGTGTCCGGAAACGATTAATTTCCATGTTAGAGCTCATTTTAGTTTCGTCAGTATGTACTATACTTCCTCGATTCACCGCCAGTTGACCCAATTGAAGGAAGGTAATGTTGACTTCGGTGCTTGTGTTGACATGCGACTCATTGCTCTACAGTACTAGCATCAAGCACATCTCTATGTAGCATGAACAGGTTAGTGCTCATCACGAACGTGGTTTTGCAGTCAGTGCAATGTTTACAAATGCGGAGTTGGCAGATGCCCATTTGATGTATGGATTAGCACGGGGCAATAGCCGTGGCTCCGTACGTTTGTATCGAGACAGATTTCCAGAACGAAGGTGTCCCGACAGGATGACGTTCGAAGCAATTGATCGGCGTCTTAGGGAGCACGGAACATTCCAGCCTATGACTCGCGACTGGGGAAGACCTAGAATGACGAGGACACCTGCAATGGACGAGGCAACACATCGTGCAGTTGACGATAACCCTAATGTCAGCGTCAGAGAAGTTGCTGCTGAACAAGTTAACGTTGACCACGTCACTGTATGGAGAGTCCTACGGGAGAACCAGTTGTTTCCGTACCGTGTACAGCGTGTGCAGTAGATTGGCCTCCAGGGGTACACTTCTGCGAATGGTTCATCCAACAATGTGTCAATCCTCATTTCAGTGTAAATGTTCTCTTTACGGATGAGGCTCCATTCCAACGTGATCAAATTGTAAATTTTCACAATCTACATGTGTGGGCTGACGAGAATCCGCACACAATTGTGCAATCACGTCATCAACACAGATTTTCTGTGAACGTTTGGGCAGGCATTGTTGGTGATGTCTTGATTGGGCCCCATGTTCTTCCACCTACGCTCAATGGAGCACGTTATCATGATTTCATACGGGATACTCTACCTGTGCTGCTCGAACATGTGCCTTTACAAGTACGACACAACATGTGGTTCATGCACGATGGAGCTCCTGCACATTTCAGTCGAAGTGTTCGTACGCTTCTCAACAACAGATTCGGTGACCGATGGATTGGAAGAGGTGGACGAATTCTATGGCCTCCACGCTCTCCTGACCTCAACCCTCTTGACTTTCATTTACGGGGGCATTTGAACGCTCTTGTCTACGCAACCCCGGTACCAAATGTAGAGACTCTTCGTGCTCGTATTGTGGGCGGCTGTGATACAGTACGCCATTCTCCAGGGCTGCATCAGCGCATCAGAGATTCCATGCGACGGAGGGTGGATGCATGTATCCTCGCTAACGGAGGACGTTTTGAACATTTCCTGTAACAAAGTGTTTGAAGTCACGCTGGTGTTTCCATTCCATGATTAATGTGATTTGAAGAGAAGTAATAAAATGAGCTCTAACATGGAAAGTAAGCGTTTCCGGACACATGTCCACGTAACATATTTTCTTTCTTTGTGTGTGAGGAATGTTTCCTGAAAGTTTGGCCGTACCTTTTTGTAACACCCTGTATACAAAGTCTACTAACCGCCTCCTTAGTAGTGTAAATTCTCATACCTCCCTGAGTCCAAGTCCAAATACAGCAGAGGCGGGTATGACCATGGGGTGCATTTGACCTGCGGTCGTCGCACGGTGGCGCTGGCAGCAGTCCACATACGCAGAGGTGTGTTGGTGCATGTCAGAGTACGGTACAGCGAGTAAGTGTGCAGACGTTTTCAGACGTGCTAATGGTGACTGTGTGTTGAAAATGGCTCAAAGGACACATACTGATAACGTTATGAGGGGTAGAATACTAGGGCGACTGGAGGCTGGTCAAACACAGCAGGTCGTAGCACGGACCCTCCGTGTGCCACAAAGTGTGATGATTATGGCAACGATTCCAGCAGACAGGAAACATGTCCAGGCGTACAGTATGGGACGTCGACAGTGTACGACACCACAAAAAGACCGATATCTCACCATGAGTGCCTGTAGACGGCCACGGAGTACTGCAGGTAGCCTTGCTCGGGACCTTACCGCAGCCACTGAAACAGTTGTCTCCAGGCATACAGACTACAGGCGACTGAACAGACATGGTTTATTCGCCCGGAGACCTGCAAGGTGCATTCCACTGACCCCTGGTCACAGGAGAGCTCGTAAAGCCTGGTGTCAAGAACACAGTACATGGTCATTGGATCGGTGGTCCTACATTATGTTCACGGACGAGTGCAGGTATAGTCTGAACAGCGATTCGCGCTGGCTTTTCATCTGGCGTGAACCAGGAACCAGATACCAACACCTTAATGTCCTTGGAAGGGACCTGTACGGAGGTCGTGGTTTGATGGTGTGGGGTAGGATTATGATTGGTGCACGTACACCCTTGCATGTCTTTAACAGAGGAACTGTAACAGGTCAGGTGTATCGAGACGTCATTTTGCACCAGTATGTCCGCCTTTTCAGGGGTGCATTGGGTCCCACCTTCCTTTGATGGATAATAACGCACGGCCCCACCGCCATCGTGGAGGAGTACCTTGAAACAGATCAGGTGAACGGAGTGGCCTACCTGTTCTCCAGACGTAAACCCCATCGAGCACGTCTGGGATGCTCTCGGTCGACGTATCGCTGCACGTCTTCAGCGTCTCCGACAGGCACTGGTGGAAGAATGGGAGGCTGTACCCCAGCAGCTGCTCGGCCACCACATCCAGAGTATGCCAACCCGTTGTGCGGCCTGTGTACGTGTGCATGGTGATTATATCCCATATTGATGTCGGGGTACATGCGCAGGAAACAGTGGTGTTTTGTAGCACATGTGTTTCAGGACGGTTTTCTCAACTTATCACCAATACCGTGGACTTACAGATCTGTGTCGTATGTGTTCCCTATGTGCATATGCTATTAGCGCCAGTTTTGTGTAGTGTCACGTTGTGTGGCACCACATTCTGCAATTGTCCTTAAATTATGAGCATGAGTGTATGTTCTCGCCGATACAAATATTTATCGTCTTCTTGTGGTGTCACCGCCAGACACCACACTTGCTAGGTGGTAGTTTTAAATCGGCCGCGGTCCATTAGTACATGTCGGACCCGCGTGTCGCCACTGTGTGATCGCAGACCGAGCGCCACCACAAGGCAGGTCTCGAAATAAGGACTAGCACTCGCCCCAGTTGTACGGACGACGTAGCTAGCGATGCCCACTGACGAAGTCTCGCTCATTTGCAGAGCAGATAGTTAGAATAGCCTTCAGCTAAGTCAATGGCTACGACCTAGCAAGGCGCCATTAGTAACATTGCATGTATCTAAAGAGTCTCACTTGTATCGCCACAATCTCCAGATGTACCAAAAGGATGGATTAAAGTTAAGTATTCCAGAAGCTACGTACTTTTCTTTATAGCATTCATTACGTATCCTGTTTCAAACCTCAGGCCAGCCTGCTTTAGCTTAGCGCGTGCCTTTCGGCTTCCTCTCATTGTGTCTAGGCTGTCTTGTCTAGACACAACACTTCTAACCGGTCATCAGCAGTACGCAGTACACAAAGCTGTAGAATGTTTTCATATCCTATAGGATTCATCGTTTCTTAAGCGCCATACTCTAATACTTTCGCCAAACCGAAGCCCTTCCATAGGTTTGCCACAGGGTATAGCGTGATTCATCATTCCAAATCACTCGCTTCCAGTCATCCACTGAGCAGTGGACTCGCTCTTAACACCGTCTTGGGCCTCACTTAGCAATGACTACAGAATGGCAGTTGGCTCTTCGTGCAGAAAAATGTAGCTTAATGCAGATGATTAGGAAGAACAAAGACTTAATGTTCGGATACAGCGTTACTAGTGTCCTACTTGGCATATTCAAGTCGTTTAGATATCTGGCCGTAATGTTGCGAACCGACATGAAATGGCACGAGCATGTCAGGATTGCAGTAGGGAAGGTGAAGGGCCGACTTCGGTTTATTGGAAGAATTTTAGGAAATTGTAGTTCATCTATAAAGGAGACCGAATATAGGACGCTAGTGCGACCTATTCTTGAGCACTGCTCAAGTGTTTGGGATCCACAGCAGGTCGGACTGAAAGAAGACATCGAATCAGTTCAGAGACGAGCTGCTTGAGTTGTTAGCGGTAGGTTCGATCAGCTTGCAAGTGTTACGGATAAGCTTCGGGAGCTCAAGTGGGAATCCTTGGAGGGAAACAATCATTTCGAAGACCACGTCTCAGGAAGTTTAGAGAATCGGTATTTGAAGCTGACTGCAGGACAATCCCACTGCCGCCAACATACATTTCGCGTCGGACCACGAAGATAAGATACGGAAAATTATGGCTCATACAGAGGCATATAGACAGTCGTTTATCTGCGAAAGAAAACGACTAGTCGTGGTATAGGGCACCCTCTGCCGGGCGCTGTACGGTGGCTTGCGAAGTATCAATGTGGGTGTAGCTGTAGAAATGGGCGAGAAGATCGATCAATGTGCCCAGTTCTCTTAAACTCCCCGTACAGTCATTGCACTCGTTGGACTACCAGTAGCACTTTGAGTCTCTAGAGTGATTGTTTCTGCTGATTTTATGCGACCTTTTACAAGCACTCACCGCAATGCTCTACGACGGGCGTTTGAAAAGTCCGTGCAAAGTCCGAGAGATGGCACCACCGGCGCGTATCGAGGTCATGTTTAGTTAGTAGCATCCTTTGAAAGAACTCACTCCAATTTTCAGCCATACTGGTCTACTTCTTTGTGTTTGGCATTCGTGTAATCAATAAGTCGAGTGATTGTCAAGAAATGGACGAAAAAGAATTTCGTGTTGTGATTAAACATTACTTTATGAAAGGCAAAACGCCTCAGGAGACTAAAGAAAAGCTTGAAAAACATTATGGTGACTCTGAATCTTTGATTAGAATAGTTTACAAGTGGTTTCAAAATTTTCGGAGTGGCCATATGGGCACAAGTGATGCGAAACGTTCTGGACGCCCTGTGGAGGTTACGACTCCAAATGGTTCAAATGGCTCTGAGCACTATGGGACTTAACACCTGAGGTCATCAGTCCCCTAGAACTTAGAACTACATAAACCTAACTAACCTAAGGACATCACACACATCCATGCCCGAGGCAGGAATCGAACCTGCGACCGTAGCGGTCGCGCGGTTCCAGACTGAAGCGCCTAGAACCGCTCGGCGACAACGGCCGACATTACGACTCCAGAAATCATGGATAAAATCTATGATATGGTGATGTATGACAGAAGAGTTAAGGTGCGTGAGATTGCTAGTGCTGTGGGCATCTCGAACGAACGCGTACATAATATTTTTCATAAACATTTGGACATGAGAAAGCTATCCGCAAGATGGGTTCTGCGATTGCTCACGTTTGACCAAAAACGGAATCGTGTGAAGTGTTGCAAGGATGGTTTGTAGTTGTTCAAGAAGAATCCAGGTCTTTAAGCGTCGTTTCGTCACTGTGGGTGAAACATGGATACATTACTATACTCCTGAGACCAAACATTAAACTAAACAATGGGTTACCAAGGAAGAATCTGCACCAAAAAACGGGAAAATCATTCCTTCGGCCGGAAAGGCTATGGCGACTGTCTTTTGAGATTCGCAAGGAATGATCCTCATCGACTATCTGGAAAAGGGTAAAACTATTACAGGTGCATATTATTCATGGTTATTGGACCGTTTGGAAACAAAGCTGCAAGAAAAACGCCGGCGACTGGACAGGAGAAAAGTCTTTTTCCATCACGACAATGCACCAGCACACATCTCAGCAGTTGTGGTAGCAAAATTAATGGAAATAGGATTCCAACTCGTTTCACATCCCCCATATTCTCCAGACTTGGCTCCCTCGCACTACTATTTGTTCACCAACTTAAAGAAATGGCTGGCGGGACAAAGATTTTATCCAAACGAGGAGGTGATTGCAGCAACTAATAGCTGTTTTGCAGACTTGGACAATTCCTATTATTCGGAAGGGATCAACAAATTGGACGAAGTGTCTTAGTCGAAAAGGAGACTATGTCGAAAAATATAAAAGGTTTACCCCAAACACGTAAGTAGTTCTTAATTTTGCATGGACTTTTCAAACGCCCCTCGTATGGTCCCCGTTCGCCAGTACACCCGGTCTGCCTTTTCTTGTTTTAGTTATGTTTGTTCCTTCATGTTTCCACTTGATAATCACATAACCACAAGTCGACTTGGATGGGTTTAGAAGGAATGAAATGTCCCTGGTAGATTTGTTAATCAGATAATTAGTCCACGTTCAAAGTTGCTGAGCTCTACTGGCCGATCCATTGTCCTCTTTCTGCTTCTCTACTGAAAAAAAAAAATACTCTCAACTTGCCTCTATACTGGCTTGTCCGACTTCCGTCACATCTGGTGATCAATTCCACAATAAAATGAGATAGTATTATTACCGAGACTAGCACTCCAGGAAGAGAGGTCCGGCACACACCTTTAGACTCACAGGAAGTTTCAAAACAGCGCCCACTCTGCTGAAGAGTACGAAGGAGAGTTCGTAATCCGCCAGGGTAGTCGAGGGCGCTAACGCGCTGCTTCCTGGACTCGGGTAGGCGCGCCGGCCCCGGATCGGATCCGCCCGGCGGATTAACGACGAGGGCCGGTGTGCCGGCCAGTTTGGATGTGGTTTTTAGGCGGTTTTCCACATCCTACTAGATGAATACCGGGCTGGTCCCCACGTCCCGCCTCAGTTAAACGACTCGCAGACATTTGGAACACATTCACACTATTTCACGCCACGCGGGATTAGCCGAGTGGTCTAAGGCGCTGCAGTTGGACTGTGCGGCTGGTCCTGGCGAAGGTTCGAGTCCTTCCTCGGGCATGGGTGTGTGCGATTGTCCTTAGGATAATTTAGGTTAAGTATTGTGTAAGCTTAGGGACTAATGACCTTAGCAGTTAAGTCCCATAAGATTTCACACACATTTGAACATTTTTTAACACTATTTCACGATTTACACTGGATGCAGACAGCTGGGGTACACTAATTCCGTCCCGGGTGGTATGCAGGTGGCGGCAGGAAGGGCATCCGGCCACCCCTGACAATTAGCCATGCCAAATCCCTACTTAACCCTGCCGACCCTGCGCACAATGCGGGATACAGGCGGTAGCAAAAAAAAGTACGAAGGAAAGTTTCTGTGAAGTATGGAGAAAGTGAAACCATGAAGCTTGGAAGGATGGAGAAATACAGGCCAGGTCGTGAGTCGTGTGCGGATAGCTCATCGGCATGAGCTTAGCTCGCGAAAGTATTTACCTGTCTCGCCAGTAGAGGAGACCGGTGGAGCATTAGTCGATATTTCTTCGCAACTTTCCGGGCGCGAATTTAACAGGGCCACGTTTACTGGGCACACGATTACTCACGCAATAATTACACTTTGATACATTAGTTCGGAGTGGATCGTTACATCCTTAGATCTGATAACCGCATAGCTCCGTGACCGTTTCGCCCGCCGCAACTCACGCTGTTCCAGTATTCCGACTCGTCCTTCCGAATAGGTAAACACCTGCCAGAAGGCGGCCTCATTCGTCGATAGGCCGGTCACGCGAGGCCGAAGCAAAGACGGCGCTAGGGGCGGTCGCCGTGGCACTTTTTCGGAGCCACTGACCGTATCGAGTTACGGTTCCGAGAAGCGCCGCTGTATTACGTATACACACGGAGGCGGCCAGTCGCGAGCGCATGCGGCTCCGGGCCGTGTCACCTTTTTCATTTTGCGTCCTGGCGGTCGTTTTATTACCGGTTCCCAGCGCGCGGGCGCGCGCGGCTCGGCTAAGAAGGCAGCTTTTAGCAGTTGCCTCACGTGCTCCGGCAGGCAATTTTCCAGCCCAGCGCCGGAGACGTAATTGAGTCGGCTGCACAGGGAAGAGGGAGGGGGTAGGGGGGAGTGAAGGGTGAGGTGGGGAGGGGGGGCAGGAATTATGAGACGCGCACTGCTTAAATGGTGGCGCACCTCCCAGGGGGGGCTGCGCGCGCGTTCCGGTTCGGCGCCCGGCGACAGCCAGGCGATCGCGTTCAGACGAGGATAAAAAGCTTATGCAAACAAGCGGCGGCCTAATTATGACCGAGGCCCCCGGCCCCGACGCGTGCGCCGGGCAGAGAGGGACGGCCACGCACCTGTAATTTGCGCCGCGCGCTCCCGACCTACCGTGGGTCCGCTGGAAGGGGGAGAGAGGTAGGTAGGTAGGTAGGTGGGTGCAGGTGGGCGTTGTAACACGTGTTGGCGCCGTGCGACCGGCGCCGTGTTCTGTGATCTTCTCCGCTGTAATGGCTCTAGAGTTCGCTCGCGTCGCTCGGACAGACGAGATTTACGGAGCCTAAAGCAGAGGTACGTCAAAGTAACGAGGACCGAGGAAAAGTGATAGGAGAACTCACCTCACCAGGATACAGTACATCACACGCGACGTGGACCCAGTGGTGTGACTACCACAACTAGGTGCCAGGGGCCAAATTTAATTTTCCTTCCTCCACCCCGCACCCTTCCCCTCTTGCTGACTTCGTCCCATTTTATTGATAAAACCTCATCTGCATACCTTACTGCTATATACTCTTAACCCATACGAAAATACTGCCAAGGACTTGATAGTGCGACAATTGTACAGTTCACGTGGGGTGTTGGTGGTGCACGTATGCCCCTTAGGCATGAGTCTCAGACTTCTAATTATCACTCGTGTCGAATTTTCACGCGGTGCCCCTTGTCGCAGTAGATAGCATGTGTTCGCCGATTCGTACATCAGCGTCAACGTTGGGTTCATCGGAACGAAGAATGTGCTATATTGCAGTAGGCAATGGTTCAACTACCTGTTTACGATGCCAAGACATTTTATTTAATTTTATATGAATTAATTTGTATTTTAATTTAGTATGTTAATGAAGCATGATTTGCCATGCACATGGTTCAAATGACTCTGAGCATTATGGGATTTAACATCTATGGTCATCAGTCCCCTAGAACTTAGAACTACTTAAACCTAACTAACCTAAGGACAGCACACAACACCCAGTCATCACGAGGCAGAGAAAATCCCTGACCCCGCCGGGAATCGAACCCGGGAACCCGGGCGTGGGAAGCGATAACGCTACCGCACGACCACGAGCTGCGGACGCCATGCACATAATATGGTTTTTAATACTTAAATAACCTACGCGTTAACGTTTGTTGTTTACTGTAGCTCACTAGCCGAAGCTAGACACCCTTTTACCTCTCAAGAATTCAAATGCAAGACAGCAATAAATATGATTACTGTAATAACTTGGTACCACACCAAAGCAAATAATAATAATAATGGCAACTATAATAAGCTAACAAAATCTGTCCTGTACATACCCCTTGTGAATGGAGTAATATATACTGCCTGAGAAAAAATGAAGCACCCAGAAGACATGGTCGGATGTCAACGTAACTTTATATACGTCGGCGGGTATATAAAGGAGCAGAGTCGAAGTTCTCTGTGACAGGTAGAATGACCACCAGAGAGCTTTTCTAGTGTTCGTGCTTAGTGCCGTTAAGAGTTCTGTCAGGTTATCTAAGGAACGTGAGCAGCGTCACATGTTGAGTGATCACTGTGAAGGACACGGAGACGCCACGTGCTCGTATGAGATAGAGTTATCAGCATCTGACAGTTTGAAAAGAACCTCATTATGGGTCGCTGTTTAACCGGTTGGTGCAACCATGCAAATTCCAGATCTATAGGGCGTTCGGATATGACAGTGGCCCGATGGTGGAGTGCCTGAGAACGTGAGGTCAAGTGTACCCTTCGCCATGGTTCTGGTCGACTACGTCTCACTGCCACTACGTCCAACCTCCATAAAGGAAGATCGCTGTACTGTGTACCAAACACATTGGAGCTTCTTCATACCTGTGCTTGCCATCTGAGAAGAAATAATGGGCTCCCTGCAACACACTCTGTCATCCTGCACCATAGGTCGGAGGCTAGCAGCAACCCGACCAGGGAATTATCAACCTTTATAATACAGACGATTTCATTTGGAGTGGTGGCGTGACTGGGGAGAATGGACTGCTAATGCTCCTCCATACACGGCACGTATATCTATGAACAGTCTGCGTGGAGTGGAGGCACTTTCGTGGCCTGCAAGATTCCCAGTTTTTCCCCAATAGAAAATTCGTGTGACCAGCCTGGACATCAACGCCGGCCCAGCGCCTGTATCCAGTATATCAAGGACCAGACAGAACAGTTGTGGCCAGCTTGCCCCAGGCCAGTATACAACGGCTTAATGAAACCCTTCCCAACCGTATCAGTGCGTGCATCCAGGTACCAAGACGTGCACCCTCATACTGATGGTGATTTATCCCATTCCTTGAATGAGAGGTATCACGTCTTTAATCACATGCGTCGTAGAAAAGATGTTCGTGACTGAGAGTAGTCGAAAAGTGGTGAGCACTCCACTGATGGGAAGTGTTTTAAATCGTAGGTGCTGATACAGAGCTAAGAAGCCAGTGACTGTACGAAAGTGGGTAGCAGTCAGAGAATCCTACCTGCTGAGTTGGAGATAAAGAGTTCCATGGAGCGGGCGGTGCAGAGGAAAGAACTCCATGAAATCTAAGAACGCAAATGTCGAAGATAATAAATGTATTGTAATTGTTAATTATCAAGTTGAATATCACACCTGTTAGGTACATAGTACAGAGATGCAATATACGAGGTGGTGGCTGTCCTCATTTATCATGAACTCAGTCATAATTTTGAAGATAATGTAAGAAGATGATTGAATCTCACATCTTATTTCTGTGATGGAGTGAATGAGAACGAGAAGTTAATTTTCAGCAGCTTTATCTGCAACCTGTAACGATGCGAACTGAGTCAGCTTGGAAGAAGAAGGCACACAGATTCAGGTCACAGAAGAGTTGGCAAACGAATATTTAGTACGCAGCAGTCATTACACGCACACACATCAAAAAAGTATTGCATCTCCCCGTTTCCCAGAACTCCTGAAGATAGACGTTGACTGTGGATATTGTATCACAGACACAGTCTCTTTGACTGTTCAGTGATGTCACTAAACCCGCCCAAAGATGTAAACAACCATGCATGAGTAGTGCGCATAAGACGGAGCGGCTCCGGCAGCCGACCAGTTCCAGTCATTCTACCAGAAAGGAGGTACACGGCTCGTGTTGTCTGTAGTCCAACCATGCCTGGACGGTCAACACAACGGTTCGATCGCGTCCGCATTGTTATTTTGTGCCAAGAAGGGCTCTCAACAAGGGTAGTGTCCAGGCGTCTCGGAATGAACCAAAGCGATGTTGTTTGGAGATGGAGGAGATACAGAGAGACAGGAATTGTCGATGACATACCTCGCTCAGGTCGCCCAAAGGCTACTACTGCAGTGGATGACCGCTATCTACGGGTTATGGAGCGGAGGAACCCTGACAGCAACGCCACCATGTTGACTAATGCTTTTCGTGCAGCCACAGGACGTCATGTTACGACTCAAACTGTGCGCAATAGGCTACATGATGCGCAACTTCACTCCCAAGGTCAACGGCGAGGTCTATCTTTCTAACCACGACACCATGCAGCGTAGTACAGATGGGCCCAACAACATGCCGAACGGACCACTCAGAATTGGCATCACGTTCTCTTCACTGATGAGTGTCGCATATGCCTTCAACCAGACAATCGTCGGAAACGTGTTTGGAGGCAACCCGGTCAGGCTGATCGCCTTAGACACACTGTCCAGCGAGTGCAGCAAGGTGGAGGTTCCCTGCTGTTTTGGGGTTGTCGCGGAAGGCGCCGTAACGGCTGTACAATACGTGAATGCCATCCTCCGACCGATAGTGCAACCACATCGGCACCATATTGGCGAGGCATTCGTCTTCACGGACGACAATTCGCGCCCCCATCGTGCACGTCTTGTGAATAACTTCCTTCAGGATAACGACATCGCACGACTCGAGTGACCAGCATGTTCACCAGACATGAACCTAATAGAACATGCCTGCGATAGATTTAAATGGGCTGTTTATGGATAATGTGACCAACGAACTACTCTGAGGGATCTATGCCGAATCGCCGTTGAGGAGTGGGACAATCTGGACCAACAGTGCCTTGATGAACTTTTGGATAGTATGCCACGACGAATACAGGCATGCATCACTGCCGGAGGACGTGCTACTGGGTATTAGAGGTAACGATGTGTACAGCAATCTGGACCACCACCTCTGAAGGTCTCGCTGTATGGTGGTATAACACGCAATGTATGGTTTTCATGAGCAATAAAATGAGCGGAAATGATGTTTACGTTGATCTCTATTCCAATTTTCTGCACAGGTTCGGGAACCCTAGGAACCAAGGTGATGCAAAACTTTTTTTGATGTGTGTATATAGAAGAAGTGTACATGTAGCAACGTACTTAAGTGTTTGGTGCATGAGGTAAAGTATAACAAACCATCACGTAGCCCAAGCCAACGTGAAACACTTCACTGATCAGCTGGCTCGTAATCTTAAGTTCTTTGTAAATTTCACTAGATTTTGTATTCACTGAAACACCATATACCCTCTCAACCCGCGACGATCCATTTCTACTTCCAGTGCTTTACTTTGTTTCCCAAGAAGTGTAATAACGCGTTGCGTTACGAAGAGCGTTTCGGGGAAAATAATTTCCGAAGCGCATTACACAAATGGATTTCGCTAAGGTATGTGCAGTAAGGTTTCACACTTGTTGGCAGTTCCCACTCAACGTTACGATATAGTCAGCTATGTCGGTGTAGGAGCAGCGTGATAAAATGGTGCCAGAGAGATAGAAGTACCGTAGTGGGCAAATACATCCACATACATTATAAAAATATATGTATGTGTATATGTGTATGTTACACATTTCCTCTTAAACCACTGGAATGATTTCGACCAAGCTTGGTACACACAACCCTCACTCTCAGGCAACAATCGCCTTGTGGTTAAGAACCACGTACATATAATAGTTCCGGAAATTTGAAGTCGTAAACACTGAGATGCGTGGAAAAATGGTGCGTCATGCATGAAATTTTAATACACAGGGTGTTTCAAAAATGACCGGTATATTTGAAACGGCAATAAAAACTAAACGAGCAGCGATAGAAATACACCGTTTGTTGCAGTATGCTTGGGACAACAGTACATTTTCAGGCAGACAAACTTTCGAAATTACAGTAGTTACAATTTTCAACAACAGATGGCGCTGCGGTCTGGGAAACTCTATAGTACGATATTTTCCACATATCCACCATGCGTAGCAATAATATGGCGTAGTCTCTGAATGAAATTACCCGAAACCTTTGACAACGTGTCTGGCGGAATGGCTTCACATGCAGATGAGATGTACTGCTTCAGCTGTTCAATTGTTTCTGGATTCTGGCGGTACACCTGGTCTTTCAAGGGTCCCCACAGAAAGAAGTCACAGGGGTTCATGTCTGGCGAATAGGGAGGCCAATCCACGCCGCCTCCTGTATGTTTCGGATAGCCCAAAGCAATCACACGATCATCGAAATATTCATTCAGGAAATTAAAGACGTCGGCCGTGCGATGTGGCCGGGCACCATCTTGCATAAACCACGAGGTGTTCGCAGTGTCGTCTAAGGCAATTTGTACCGCCACAAATTCACGAAGAATGTCCAGATAGCGTGATGCAGTAATCGTTTCGGATCTGAAAAAAGGGCCAATGATTCCTTTGGAAGAAATGGCGGCCCAGACCAGTACTTTTTGAGGATGCAGGGACGATGGGACTGCAACATGGGGCTTTTCGGTTCCCCATATGCGCCAGTTCTGTTTATTGACGAAGCCGTCCAGGTCAAAATAAGCTTCGTCAGTAAACCAAATGCTGCCCACATGCATATCGCCGTCATCAATCCTGTGCACTATATCGTTAGCGAATGTCTGTCGTGGAGCAATGGTAGCGGCGCTGAGGGGTTGCCGCGTTTGAATTTTGTATGGATAGAGGTGTAAACTCTGGCGCATGAGACGATACGTGGACGTTGGCGTCATTTGGACCGCAGCTGCAACACGGCGAACGGAAACCCGAGGCCGCTGTTGGATCACCTGCTGCACTAGCTGCGCGTTGCCCTCTGTGGTTGCCGTACGCGGTCGCCCTACCTTTCCAGCACGTTCATCCGTCACGTTCCCAGTCCGTTGAAATTTTTCAAACAGATCCTTTATTGTATCGCTTTTCGGTCCATTGGTTACATTAAACCTCCGTTGAAAACTTCGTCTTGTTGCAACAACACTGTGTTCTAGGCGGTGGAATTCCAACACCAGAAAAATCCTCTGTTCTAAGGAATAAATCATGTTGTCCACAGCACACTTGCACGTTGTGAACAGCACACGCTTACAGCAGAAAGACGACGCACAGAATGGCGCACCCACAGACTGCGTTGTCTTCTATATCTTTCACATCACTTGCAGCGCCATCTGTTGTTGAAAATTGTAACTACTGTAATTTCGAAAGTTTGTCCGCCTGAAAATGTACTGTTGTCCCAAGCATATTGCAACAAACGGTGTATTTCTATCGCTGCTCGTTTAGTTTTTATTGCCGTTTCAAATATACCGGTCATTTTTGAAACACCCTGTATGTGCTCTTTCCTACTAAATACTCCTACAGTTGAATCAACTCAAGGAAATCCCTAACACCTGACAGCGTTTTTGAAGCGAAGCACAAACGGCTGTAGGGGAAAGCAATAGCCGTTTATAGAGCCGTGGACAGACGTTGCCGTAGAGACAATTACAAAATCACATTGTACGAGTAAACACGCGAAGCAGCTGTCAGCAGCGTAGAGAAACTGTCCGCCATCATATTACACAGAGTCTAGGTGTTCAAAGGCTATTTGACGAATACATGTAAAGGTATGTTTTTTCGATATTACACTACAAAACAGTTCATTTTTTGTTTTCGTTTCTAATAAATAATTGCCACAGTAAGTAGCGGGGCAGTGGGAGATTTGTCAGCTAGTTACCTATAAATCACACAGATGACAGCGTAATAATATCGGTACAAGATCTGTGAAGTCTGCACGGATAACAGCAACAGCAGCCAGTTCCATACCACAAAACATGCAGTCACGTTATTTGCAAGCTAGGCTGTGCATTAATAATCTAAAAGGCGGTATTCGCAGTGTGGAAAGTTTACCACAGCAAAGAGTGAGTAAGCCTACTCCGGCCTTCTGGGAACAGAGAATGTACCAATGAAGGGTACGAAATAAGTAATTCTTCGAACTCAAATTATACGTACTGTGTGTGTCTCGATATAGTGATAAATCTGGAACACAGGTGCTAAATATTAAAACTGAACATATTTCAAACTCATAACTTGCTAACAGCCAACATAAAAATAGCTGTCTTAAGCGATGCAGCCGCGATAAACTAAAATGCATCCAATAATACGAAAACTGTCATTAACTGCACCAGACAAGACTGTGCAGTAGATTATACAGCATCACCGAATGAAGTAAAATTATTTATAAAATATTACACATTGGAAAGAGCTTTAGCAAACGGAATTAAACAGGTACGACCGTCTAATCTGCTCATGTACTGTATTAATTCGCGGATATGTTCGTGAGCGGTATTTACCAAACGTTAATCGGATTTGCAAATGCTGTGAATATCCGTTGGGTGTAGCTGTATTTGCAAACACTGTGAGTTCTGGAGTTGAGGGCGAAAAGCGTTGATCTCGTTCGCCTTATCCGAAGCTTTCAACGCCTTTCAACGGCCTAATCTGTTCCATGACAATAGTACTTTCTCGTATCTTACGATTCTTATCACTATAAACTTATTGGTATTTCAGTACTATCTGTTGTAACTATTCGTTAACCTACTGCAATTTTGTAGTTTACGTGTTATGAACGCTGTACTAGAAAATTCTCAGCCTTGATGATGTATCCTTCCTTTTCTGTTTTTTATAGTGAGTTTCGCTGTCTGCTTTGTTATTGCTCGCGTAGCAACTAATATATTGATAAATGGATGAGATTAATATGTTGCTACGAAAAGAGCCCTGAAATACTTCTCAGAGATACTATGCTGTGACTTTCTTTGGATCATTAATTTTCAACAAAACAAAATATATTATGTTCTTATTATTCTGGATCTGGCTTTCTATTAAAGGAACATTGTTTCGTTACTGTAAAGTTCAACATATCTTCCTTACTTTACAGTTATTGAAAAGGTTACTGAATATTATTTCGTCATCAATATCGATGTTACAATACGCAATGTTTGTTCAACATCAAAATTCTGCAGTGGATTTTTGTTAACAGTAAAACAACAATAACTGCCACTACTATGACGAGAACATGAGACTATTATCAGAGAAAAACATGTTTTTACTATAATGTTTGCCAGACCAGACCTACCCACAGCAAGATTTCTTTTATGTCATGAAGGTAAATTATCTTTTTGCATTGTTAATAATATACCATCCGCAGCCCGCGTCCACCTGTAAAACACATCATAAAATCTGCTGCTCTGCCCTGTAATCCCGAAAGCTGAAAGAAATAATGTTAGTTCACTATTACCTGTCCGCTTCTTTGCGGTATGATTGGTCTCATTTTGCAGTGGATTTTTGTTAACAGTAAAACACCAATAAGTACCACGACTAACACGAGAACATGAGACTATCACCACGAATAATATTTAAATAGCTGAAAATGTCGTAATAGGATGGGATAAAATACCAAGCAAGCTTACTACAAATAATAATGCAAGTTTTCACTAAGTAACTCTATTCAAAACTTCAATTCTTACACTCCTTTACAAATCAATGCCTAATGGCGTCCTTCTCTCAATCTTGACAAAATAATGCTACACAAGCATACAATATAGCGTCACACGCTCTTCCTACTCACGTACTACAAAAAGACGACAGAGAAATTAATGTTCGGTCACTACTATTTATACTCAGTTTGACATGTTTTCATCTTTGTTTGATATTTAATAAGTATCGTCTGTCTCGGTTTCAGTACTGGCTGACACAGATATTATCTTTAAAAAAAATCGATACATAATTCTATACAAGTATAAAACATGACTCATAAGGGTTTATCTTTATTACATAAAGCTCACACAATCATTGTCCACGCAAATTGCAATCATCCAGTTCAATTATTCTTTTCTTTTTTTTACCACATATAATATGTGTTTTGCCAGGAGACGTTACATGAGTCGGTGCATAAGTTCGTAGCCTCTTTACGTCAATTTAATAAACACAAGAGATACACATAACAGAGACTTCAGACATCAATAATACATTCTACTTTACCATTTAATACAGGCTGCCAACGCTGAGATAACTCTTCGATTCCGCGACTGTAGAAATCACGCGATTTTGAGGAATAACTCGGCCAGCCATCCGGAAAGGAAGTTCTTGAAGGTTGCTCATCAGAGAGCGGAGAAGGTGAAAATCTGAGGGCGCAAGATCAGCTGAATAAGGCTGGTTCGAAATGACTTCCCAACCCATAACTTGTATAACGTTTTTTGTCGGTCTAGCAAAAAGCGGTCTGGTTTTGTCGTGGAGTAGCATCAGTTCATGCCCTCTTCCTGGTCGTTGTTCTTGGACTGCGTCTTCAAGACGGTTCAGTTGTTGGCAATAAATGCGAGTAGCTTCAAGTCTGTGTCTTTTAGCCGTTCTCCTTGTTCGATGTCCATCTTCGTCCCTTCACCGCATGTGTTCCTCTTGGGCGCTGATGACTATGCTGTTTAGCACCCGTAAACCTCAAACCTCACACACACACACACACACACACACACACACACCTCCAGGAAGCAATTCGTAGTCCACCAGACGCTTAACATTATCTTTTGTTGATGCGCGGAGGTCTTTGTGTGGGGAGTCGCTGCTTTGTTTGGGCTCAACCATTCCTTTCTTTTCCTTATGTTACATAAAGATGTCATTTCTCGTCGCCAGTAACGATACTGGATAGGAATGGTCTATGTTGTTCACGAACCAATTGATGACGGGCTAGCGGGCCACCCGCAGATTTTTGTGATTTTGACTTAGAGCATGTGGTATCCATACACCAGATTTTTAACCTTCTCCATTGCATGCAAATGGCCCACGACGGAGGAATGATAACAGTTCATCACATTTGCCACTTCTCGAGTGCACTATAGGTTTGCCGATGACATTGTAATTCTGTCAGCGACAGCAAAGGACTTGGAAGAGCAGTTGAACGGAATGGACAGTGTCTTGATAGGAGGATATAAGATGAACATCAACAAAAGCAAAACGAGGAAAAAGGAATGTAGTCGAATTAAGTCGGGTGATGCTGAGGGAATTGGATTAGGAAATGAGACACTTAAAGTAGTAAAGGAGTTTTGCTATTTGGGGAGCAAAATAACTGATAATGGTCGAAGTAGAGAGGATATAAAATGTAGACTGACAATGGCAAGGAAAGCGTTTCTGAAGAAGCGAAGTTTGTTAACATCGAGTATAGATTTAAGTGTCAGGAAGTAGTTTCTGAAAGTATTTGCATGGAGTGTAGCCATGTATGGAAGTGAAACATGGACGATAAATAGTTTGGACAAGAAGAGAATAGAAGCTTTCGAAATGTGGTGCTACAGAAGAATGCTGAAGATTAGATGGGTAGATCACATAACTAATGAGGAGGTATTGAATAGAATTGGGGAGAAGAGGAGTTTGTGGCACAACTTGACAAGAAGGAGGGACCGGTTGGTAGGGCATGTTCTGAGGTATCAGGGGATCACAAATTTAGCATTGGAGGGCAGCGTGGAGGGTAAAAATCGTAGAGGGAGACCAAGAAATGAATACACTAAGCAGATTCAGAAGGATTTAGGTTGCATTAGGTACTGGGAGATGAAGAAGCTTGCACAGGATAGAGTAGCATGGAGAGCTGCATCAAACCAGTCTCAGGACTGAAGACCACAACAACAGCATAGTGGATCATGGAGGATTAATGCGTTTAAACGATCATCAAACCACGAGGTGAACGTGGAGGGTCACTAATGCCACAACGATTTTCGCTAAAACGAGAAAACCATTTTCTTGCATTCTCTGTCCAATGTCGTTGTCCCAATGCACGGTGCAAATGTCTCTGGTCAACTCTGTCGCTGTTACCCCTCCACTGATTTCAAACAGAAGAGTGTGGCGGAAATGTTCCGATTTCTCTCCACTTGGTACTCTATTTTCTAGCGTCCACAACTCTATTCACTACCCCAAATGACAAAATGACAACGTGTAAACTCAAATAGCAACAGTGAACTACAAATAAAAAATGTCAGTCGATAAATAACACTTTAGTAATCGGAACATCAACATGTAATACAAAAACCCTACGTACTCACACACCAACCTAATGCATCTATTTGGTTATGCTCGTAAACTTATTTCAACCATAGTTAATATTCTTAGGTGAGGAAATGCCACTTAGATATTATGTGCAATATTTACTTTTGCTTCT
This sequence comes from Schistocerca piceifrons, assembly GCF_021461385.2. Taxonomy (NCBI): domain Eukaryota; kingdom Metazoa; phylum Arthropoda; class Insecta; order Orthoptera; family Acrididae; genus Schistocerca; species Schistocerca piceifrons. The sequence continues at coordinate 971,416,928 of NC_060139.1, read as the reverse complement.
GATCTGTAGTTGTACAGACTCATAATATAAGACTATTGCTTCTAGCCCAACTTTCACGCAGAACGGGATGATTTGTAATACAAGGGCAATGAATTGAAATTTAGTATCTGCTCTTGTAATTTCGTTCCTGCCAGAAAATGTTTTACATTGTTATTAATAAATCGACTTTTAGTACCTCCTTTCTTTGTGTTGGATTTTCGATTTCCGGCGATTCGCCGGGAGCCACATGCTTTTCATCCAAAATTCTTCCCCGCTTTACAATACCGTCCATGGCCTACATCACAGTCACGCGTACAGGTGGCCACGCTCCTTTATGGTTCAAAACTTTGCTATCAAGTAAATGAGAGAAACATTTTAAAATCTCCATGATACAAAGTACGTCACTTTTTACGATTTATTTTGCTGTGTGGTATAACCTGATCTTAATCAAGCTCTCCACACGAAATATTACCAGCAACGTGCTAGATCCATGTACACATGATAAGTCTGCTGTTCACATTTACGTATCCGGCAGAAAGTTCATAGAAAACGTTTTAGACTATTTCAAGACCATCGCGCTCCCGAATAGCATGCGGGAAAAATGAATACCTAAACTCTTTCGTGCGAGCTCCGATTTCTGTTATTTTATAAGGGTGGTCATTTTCCCCTCTGTAGGTGGGAGGCAATAAAATATTTTGGCAGTCGGAGAAGAAAGTTAGTGACTGAAATTTTGTGAAAAGTTTTCCCGTAACGAAAACACTTCTGTTTTTTAATTATTGCCACCCCGAAGTTGTGTATGATATCCATGACACCCTCTGCTCTATTTCGCGATAATACAAAACGAGCTGCCCTTCTTCGAAATTTTTCGGTCTTCGTATAGATCCCGCATCGCGCTGCAATACTCCAGAAAAGGACGGAAAAGTGTTGTGTGGGCAGTCTCTTTAGTAGAGTGTAAACCATTGTGCCACCTCGTCACGTTATGTTACTGATTTCGTCAGTATGGCTAATCTAAAGACTGTAGGCAGATTTTAGCCAAATAATGTAACCATAAATTACAGAGAGCTGAATCTGGAGACTGTGACAGCCAACCTAATGCTGTGATGCGGCCTACCCACCAGCCTAGAAATGGGCGCCCGAAATAGTCACACGACTTAGGGGCACAATATGGTGGTACTAGGCTCTTTAACCGAGCGAGGTGGCGCAGTGGTTAGCACACTGGACTCGCATTCGGGAGGACGACGGTTCAATCCCGTCTCCGGCCATCCTGATTTAGGTTTTCCGTGATTTCCCTAAATCGTTTCAGGCAAATGCCGGGATGGTTCCTTTGAAAGGGCACGGCCGATTTCCTTCCCCATCCTTCCCTAACCCGAGCTTGCGCTCCGTCTCTAATGACCTCGTTGTCGACGGGACGTTAAACACCACTAACCTAACCTAACCTAACCTAACTACGCTCTTTCTGAAATTATCCAAACAATCCAATCTCCTTTGGAAGTTCATCAGTAGCATATTGCTGTTACGTGTTGAAATAGACGATTAAAATTGCTGCCAGTGTGTAAAAAATACATGGGTCGAATACAGTAGCGTAAGTCATTGCACGCTAGACATTTACCTTTGACATGTCACATTCGTGCACCTGTGATACGAGTTGTTTCATCGCATCATAGAAGACGGTGTTTCGTCCGTTGACTTACCTGATGTGTGGAACATCTCCGTTGACTTACCTGCTGTATGAAACGTCCGTTGGCAAAGTCGTATTTCTCGCAACGTCCCGTTGTGTACTCGTCGTTTCTGCTAACTGCTCGCAGCATCAAACGTCTGTCGTCGTGCACTCATTACGTGCAATACTCGCATGCCGTGTACTCGCAATCTGAGGCCATGGGTAGCTTGTTTCCACTGTGTGTTCGTCTTCGACGGACAGAGTAATTAGGCTTGCCGAACTAGGTCAACATTTGCATTATCATTTATACCTGTTCCCAGTCTTTCTCCACGCTCTCAGCAGTTGTCAGCTACGGAACAATTCTTAAGGAACTACTATTAGAAACAGTAAACTGTCAGACGGCTTGCTGGGTGTCGCAAAAATTGCAAACACTTGACGGTTTGCGCTTAGTGAAACAATATTCTAATCATGCTCGCTATTATTTTCCTTTTTCTAAATTTTTTTAGTGGTGGTTCCTCACTGAATGCATAAGTTTATCTGGCACAGAACAGCAACCCACGTGTATCTCAACGTAATTATGACACTGTATCTGCCACATTTAAAGATAACAAAATCGAATGACTTAAGTATCACTCACTCTCACTCGTCATTTAAACAAGATAGAAGAAGAGTAAGCTGGCATATGAGACAATATAGGTAATCTCATCCACCATCATGAGTTAGTTGACTGCTACCTGGAAAGACGGAAGGAAGATAAAGGAAATAATGAATAACACTTGTAATTACTTTCGCCTCCTCAGGGGTCAACCACTTAATTTTCTGCAAAAGCTTCGCTCCATTACGAATCCTGCTAACAAAGAATGCCGATGTTAATCATCATAGTTTACCTCTTACTTATAGTGGAAGGGTGTACTAAGCTAAAGACGTGGCCTTTCGTAATTTTGAAAAGTGCGTAATGCAATCGAGCAATCGCCTTATGCTGTAAAAATTAAATTCGAAGTCGGACTTAGCGTCCGTAAAACTGCAGGTAGCCTGCCGGTGTGGCCGAGCAGTTCTAGGCGCTTCAGTCTGGAACCGCGCGCAACCGCTAGGTCGCAGGTTCGAATCCTGCCTCGAGCATGGATGTGTGTGATGTCCTAGTTAGGTTTAAGTAGTTCTAAGTTCTAGGGGCTGATGACCTCAGATGTTAAGTCCCATAGTGCTCAGAGCTATTTGAACCATTTAAAAACTGCAGGTCCTTTGCCGCACGATAAAAGAAAATGAATAAATAAACTAGCATTTCATACTACACCAAAGGCGGACTGATCCCACTTTTGAGTCTCCTTTCAGGTAACAGCTGTAAATGAAAAGCTGATACTTACGTAGCATGATACAGAAGAATATGGTCTGGCTTTGAAATAATTAGACCAAATACACGTTAAACGAATTCAGTATATTATTAGTTACTGAGAGACTAATCTAGCGATGCTTACACTATGGTAGCCGGAACAAGAAGATAGCGCGAAACAGCCAGACTTTTCTTCGCTGCCCGCAGAAAAAAGTGGAGGATGCGGCTTCCTTTGTTTATAAGCGATCTTCCTACAGTAAGTTAAATATCACTAGCGGACACTTTCGTCCTCTTTCTCAAGACATACCTTTTAAACTTTAGATATAGAAGGCAGAAAAAGAAAACTGGATATGAGATCTTATACGTATATCGACTAATTTAATTCACAAAACAATTATATTACGAACAAACCAGATAATTGCAGTGAACTGGTTTGATGATCGCGACTATTGTTGTAGCTGCAAATGACATTACCGTTTTTGTTAATATATTAGCGTCACTTTGAATCACGAGTTAGTTGCAGAAAATATATATATTATTATTGTTAGGGATTAAATGTGTTTTATCCTTTCAGTGAAACAATTTAATTGCTTCGTTCATCGCTTCCCAATTTCGTTTAGTGGTACTACGCAGGGCCTTCAGAAACTAAGTTACACACATTGCCCCACGCTAAACCACTGGGTAACATGAGCGGCGTATTTTCAGAAGGGAGTACCTGTTCTGGGTTCCCTGCACACACAGATCTGTTTCGTTAGGGGTAACTGGAGTACCACAGCGTGCGACTGACATGTTGTGGCGACTGGAAACGTAATTCAAGAGTTGAGGTGCGGGGAACTATACAATTCTTGTGGGCAAAACGTCTAAACTGCACACAGACTCACCGTGAAGTTCTGGCGGTGTACGGATCGAATGCTATGTCGCATCCAGTAGTAGTGAAATGGTACCAATAATTCCAGCAAGTCCGCACAGCGGTGGGTGATGCAGATCGGGAAGGAAGGCAGTAAATATCGACCTTAGGCGAAAATGTCCAAACAGTCGAGGTACTGATTCGCAGCAACTGCAGATTTTGCAGGATTGAGGACGTCCACATGGCGTATACTCGAGTAGATCGTGACCAAGAAGGGGATGTGTGTCGTTCAGGAATTCAATGATTGCTAGGACGTTCTGACCGTTATTAGTAGAGAGTTGGTGACTGTGTTGAAAAATGGTGTTACGTGTCTGTGTCTGCTTGATGCGTAGTGCAGGATTCAATACACACTGACCAGCCAGAACATTACAACCACCGGCCTACTATCGATACAAAACCCTCCAGGCGATAGCAGCGACACATGGCGAGGAATGACTGCCAGTCAGACCCCGCACTGTCAATGTAGTATCAGTGAGCCTGTTGGCCGAATGTAGAATGGCGATGTATAAAAGTTTGACCGAGGGCAGATTGTGGTGGCTCGGAGACTTGGCCCAAGCATTTCGAAAACTGCATGACTTGTGTATTCGAGGAGTGCTGAAGTGAGTGTTTCAGCACGTGGCGAAACCAAGGTGAAACCTCGTCCAGACGTCGGGAGTTTGGCAGCTACCCCTCATTACAGATGTCGGACGTCGTAGGCTGGGCAGATTGGTAGAACAGGGCAGGCGGCAATTAACATCAGACTGTAATGCTGGGTAAAGCACAAGTGTGTCTGAACACACAGTGCATCGAACACTTCTGACAATGGGCCTCCGCAGCCGACGGCCAGTGTTAACACCACGACATCGGCAACTACGACTGAAATGGGCACGCCCCATCGGCACTCGACGTTGGCGCAGTGGCAGAGCCTTGCATAGTCTGATGAATCCCGATACCTTCTTTATCCTGCCGATGGTAGGGCGCGAAACCGACGTCTTCCAGAGGGACAGCTGCACTGCGGGGCTGCGAAAAGCTGGCCGCGGCTCCTTTATGCTCTGGGGGCCCATTCACGTGGGCATCCATGGGTCCGATGGAGCTCGTGCAAGACACCATGACCGCCAAGGAGTATCGTACACTGGTTGCAGACCACATACACCCCTTCATGACGATTATGTTTCCCGACGGCACTGCCATTTTTCAAAAAGATAATGAACCATGTCACAAGGCCGGGAATGTGATGGAGTGGTTCGAGGAAAACAGTGGCGAATTTCTGTTCATGTGCTGGCCCCGCAGCTCGCCAGAATTGAACCCAGTCGAACACATCTGGGATGTGACTGACCTTGTCGCCCCCTCCCAGGAATTTACGGAAATTAAGTGACTGGTGAGTGTGGAGGTGGTGCCAGCTCCCTCCAGCGACCTATGAACGGCTCATCGCTTCCATGCCATGACGCGACGCCACTGTTATCCGTGTCTAAGATGGACATACCGGCTATTATGTAGGTGGTCATAATGTTCTCCCCTCGTATGCGCATTTATCCGAGTCCAGTATGAATCTATCACCATGCTGTGGAGTGTCGCTGTTACGAAACATCCTGGCAGAGAAGATGGGTGACACGGACTGAAACTCGAAAGCACAGAGCTGCGAAGGCGGCTCGTCTGTTGCATATGGATTGCGGCGTCGGTAAGAGCACTGTGTTCGAAAATCAACGGCTGGGGTTCGAGTCCGAGTTCGACGCCTTATTTTAATCTGGCAAGCAGTTTAATTTCTCCACATACACAAACAGTGTTACTTGGTTTTACTCGAGGAAAGGGGGATGTGATGCGTAAAAAAAGGTGAATTCCCCCATTCTGGCCTTAAATGGGCCAATCGGGCGCAACCGACCGCCGTGTCATCCTGTACCAATGGTGTTATCGGATGCGGTATACAGGAGCATGTCGTCAGCACACCGCTTCCCCGGTCGTTGACCATGGAGCCCCTGCTAATCGATCGAGTAGCTCCTCATTTGCCCCACAAGGCTGAGTGCACCCTGTACCAGTCCTATCACCAGGGAGAACTCTCTCGCAGTGCCAGGAAACGAACCCGGATCTTCCGCTTGGCAGTCAGCCGCACTGACCACTCACCTACATAGGAGGACACGTGGGACGTGACAGTGATAGATTTGCGCTTTGCACGTTGGACTGCGTTTTATTGTATGCCAATGTATTCTGCTTACTTTTAAGATGACAGCTTCCTGTTTAGAGACTGATAAATCATTTGTTACGCATGATCAGACATATAACTACTTCCTCACTTTTTGTGTAAGTGTGTTTTGCAGTGTTCAGTTGAATTAACAAATCTTTTCTTCTTTTGCAGGTACATCTGAGCATGCCTTACCCTGGTTTCGGTAAGAGTAAACAGCTGCAGCGTGCATGGCTAGAAAGAACCCTATCATATATTTCACTCGTTTCAGGATGCTCTGTTTTCATATCTGTAAAGCATACAAGAATGATTGACATATGCCAGCATATGATTTGCGGTAATTATTCTCAGATTTCTACGAGCTGTTTAAATACATTTCTCTTGCTAATATTGCTGCTTATGAACTGGTATAATTACTGTAAAAATATTTAATATGACCGGTATTATTTTTATCATATTAAGCGATTAAGCGGGAGTAGTAAAATGGTCCGAAGTCTAGTACGTGTGTGATAGACAGAGGAGGCTGCGCTCCACCGGCTATAACTATCAACAAAGCCGCAGTGGAAGTACGAATGCGTGGCGATCTCTTCAATGGAGGCAGGGTCTCAAACTGAACGCCGCATGGCATGTGGCGTTAGCGGAGATACTCAGGAGCGCTCTGTTATGAAGACGTCGGGGGCAACGTCGGGATAACCCCCCCTCCAGCCCCCCCCCCCCCCAGGGCATCCTCTCCCCCACCCCTCCACCACCTCCACCATCAACACTAATAGAGACATTTTCTCCGGAGGCACGCGATTGGCCCATCGATGAGCTCCTTGTCAGAGAAGTCTGCCGTCCAGTGGCTGTAAAAGAACGAACTGGACGTGAACCCTACATTTCGCCCAACTATTAGGAGTAGGGAACTGGTCGAAACGTTGCGCCAGCAGGATGCAATGACTCGGCTGCTTATTCGACGAGATTTCATCAATGATACTCTCCGAGAAAGCCTGCATTCCCATATGCACTCTATGTGTCATATTTCAAGTCGTCGGCTGTAAACAGTGGTAAGGAGAAAGTTGGTTTTGCGAAATTGCTCAATAAAGTGTGAATAAAATTTCATAAGTAAGATATTTCAAGTACACCCATCATGATTTATTTATTCAGATAAGTCAGTTTCAAAATATTTCTAGAGCAACGCCTTTTCTGAGAATAGTAAATTCATTAACTTTACGTAGTTTACATGCAGGGCGAGTTAAGGAAACATTACCGTGAAACCTTTCAAAAATACAAATTGATAGGCCCGAACTGTTTCAGTTCATGACACAGATTAGCATAATCAAAAAAAAAAAAAAAAAAGGTTCGAATGGCTCTAAGTACTATGGGATTTAACTTCTGAGGTCATCAGGCCCCTACAACTTAGACCTACTTAAACCTAACTAACCTAAGGACATCACACACATCCATGCCCGAGGCAGGATTCGAACCTGCGACCGTAGCAGCAGCGTGGTTCCGGACTGAAGCTCCTAGAACTGCTCGGCCACAACGGCCGGCTTTGGCATAATCAATTTTTGCAATAATAAAGAATAACCAGCTCGAAAACTGATCTATGATTCAGCACAATGTAAAATTATTGTTACTGTTGCTTTACTACAGCAAGTTAGCAGTGTTAAGGATGACTCTTAAGATCTGCGCCATCACACTGTCACGTGAACTATAAAGGACAGAACAGTGTTTCCTTGCTAAAATAATTAATCACATTCACCTGATTAGCAACAATTTTCGAAGCACATTTGCGTTCAGGAATGTGTTCAGGATCTTTATCCGAGCCGTAGTTATCTACAGCATCCTTGGAGTTGGACAGGTCGTCCCTGAGAAGCATTTTCCTGGTACGACCAACGCACACGTACCATTACTGGCAGCCACCTTTTGGTGCTTACAACTGTTTATATGAACCCATCCTGAAAAAATTACCTTCAATCAGAATCTGAAATAAGAGAGAGAGCTTCCACTCGTGGTTTACCGCGGATCTGTCAATTAATTTGAATAAAGCACATCACGGGGCACGTTTGAAATGCATTAAGTCTGTTTCACATCGACAGTCCGTTACCACTGTTGGCAGCCACGGTCTTAGCTCGTCGAGTTATAGGTAGTATGTAATCGAAAAAACGCATGAAGAATAAAAATCTCATTATCATTAACGAATTTTAGATGCCAAACTAAGAATTTTCGGACTTTTTTCTTAATAACGTCTTTACCTAGTCGATTCATTACTACTTTCTTCCTACCTGTAAAAGATTTTAGCAACCCACTGACAGACGGAGACGCGCATTGGCTGAGACGGGTCAAGGCCGGAAGTGGATTTCTGCCGCGTCCTTTTCAAATTAATCATCTCGGCATTTGTCGGTGTTATCGAAAGGAACCCACGGGAAACCTGCATCAGGATGGCCGGAATGGAGAATGGAAAGTAGATTAAACCAAAAATTGTGAACAAAAAACAATGAGGACATTAGTATGTGCCCTCACATTTCTGTTAGTCAAGTTTTGATGAGAGATGGCTGCTGGGATTATTACTGTGAACACGTCACACTTAATACTCTCACCAAACTTTTCGGATGTTCAAAGTGCGAACCATTCGCTCCACGGCACTTTAGTACACGCTGTATCACTGACTAATTCACTGCTGTCATCATATTTACAGTAATTGCGCTCTTACGTCCTCCACTGTCGTTGCAACATCCTTGTAGACAACACGCCTTAAATGGCCCCAGAGGATGCCGTCAGAACATGCGATCGTGCTGGAGACGTCTGAATAGAACTGCCTCCTCCCATCCACTGGTTTGAAAATGAGCGATTTAATTTATCTCTTTTCACTGAAGAGTTACGGCCAGGTCGTTCATTGTGTGACGATTTCTAAACGGCACATTTTTTAATAACAAAAGTGCAATACTTTCTGTGACAGATGAGACTACCTTTAGCAGGGGCGGTACATCAGCCTTCACAACACCCACATGTGGGCTATGGAGAATCCCAATGGTATAATGAGAGCAAACCATCGGCCTCGCTGTATGAGTTAGGATTACTGGCGACCATCTCTTGAATATGCAGCTAGAACAATAGTACAAACAGAAAATTCACATTTTGCTCGCGTATTGTTGGCTTTCAATCACTGAAACCTGCATTATCAAAGGTCACTTATCTATAACGTGAAGTGGGTGTACCTTCCTTGAAACACATTTCTGGCCATGGGTCAACATGAACTTTTTTTCCAAAGACTCTCACAGATCGTTTCCTGAAATTTGTACTCATTTAGGAACATTGGCCTGTATTACTGTTTGTTTGTTTGTTAGAAATCTGGTTTTACTCCTAGCTTGAATAAAATTTTGTACACTTGACCATCAACGAAAAACATGAAGGTCACTGAGTGCATAAGATTTTCATTCTTATTGGAAATAATTCGTTTACAGGTGTTGCATTAAAACCACTTACAGAAATAAACTAGAGGTTCCACGGTGTAAGTGAACATTACATAGGATTCCACTTATCGCCGGCCGGAGTGGCCGAGCGGTTCTAGGCGCTACAGTCTGGAACCGCGCGACCGCTACGGTCGCAGGTTCGAATCCTATCTCGGGCATGGATGTGTGTGATGTCCTTAGGTTAGTTAGGTTTAAGTAGTTCTAAGTTCTAGGGGACTGATTACCTCAGAAGTTAAGTCCCATAGTGCTCAGAGCCATTTGAACCAACCACTTATCGAAATGATTAAGAAACGCTGGTATAAACGAAAACATACTACAAAAGTCTTTAAAGGTCAAAAGCAGTTTGAGGCGAAAAGGTTACGTGCTCCACCCGAACAGCGCACAAACTCGGATCCGAAAAGTTTGGTGAGGGTATTAAGTGTGACGTGTTCACAGTAATAATCCCAGCAGCCATCTTTCATCATTTGGCGGAATGACCTCCGCCCGAACAGGAGTCCAGCAGGGGTACAAGCAATGCGCCGCATCGACGCGGGACAGAATTCGGAATGCCGCGTCGCTGCAGTGCGCGCAAATTTTCCACCGAATTTTAGCTGCGCGGGGACAACAGCGCGCTCCGCGGACGGAAATCTTCTCGATTTAATACGGCGCCAAATAAATGCGCGCGCGGGCCTAATGCCCCGGGCCGGGGGCGCGGGCACAGCGGCAGCCACGGAGGCGTCGGCCGGCGCGCCGTTTCATTAAAACTAATCCGCCGGCCGCTAATTGCTCGCAATCCGGCGCCACTTGCCGGCGCGCTCACTCACACACGCACACGCAGGCGCCCATTTATCTTTGTTAGCGCGCAACCACAAATGCCTTCACCGCCTCCCCCGCCGCCGCTGCCGGGCTGCCCGCCAACACTCGCGGGATGCGTCAATCATTGCTGGCAGATTTTACCTCCTCAGAGCGCTTTGCAACAGTGGTTTGCTTTACATTATCCATATGGCAGTATTAATTTCACTAGACTGCTCAGTATTAGATATTTATTTCAGATGAAATTACGTGTTTCAAAGACATGTGAAGTCTCAACTTTACCTATGGTAATGAATGCAGGCCAAAGTAATGAATTAAAATTTATACGAAGGGCAGCATTCGAACGCAGATCTCCCACTCACTCGGCAGTGCAGTGTTACCTGGCTTTATGCTTAATTACAGACTTACTATTTTATCAGTTGATTTGTTTTCAGCACGTAACGCCCGCTGTTTACGTCCTTCTTCGTTGCTGAGCGATGTATCACTTTTCGTTCTGACGCCGCAACTCTTCCTTTCCTATATCTTTACTACTTTTTATCTATATAAATGATGGACTATTGGTTTTGCCGTTTAACAACTTTTTAATAACTGTGGAAGTATTACAGGCATCGGGTCCCACCTAATGTGTCACCCGCCTATACGTTTTACATGAACCTTTCAAGACTCGATCGATCTGTTTACAAAGAGAAAGCAGAATATCTCTTCCCTTGACGTTGTCCAACAACGACCTAGGAAGCTCGACGCCCTCGCGGCCCAGGCTCTTCCATGGCTCGCGATAGTTTGCAGCATTCGTTTCATTCCTTGCCCACCTGCCGCTACGTCGCACTTTCGTGGTGATCGTTGGGCAACGTCTTCCACGTTATCTGCAATATAAATAAACTTTCTTCCCACAGTATTTCTGAAAACCCAAAAACAAACTTAAATAACATAATAACAATAACTGTTCTTACAATTATTCGTGTAAGTCTTCGTCGCTTTAATGAGGGGTGGGACAGGCCTAAGCCTTGTGACACCACAGCAGGTGTGCTAAACACTGCATTACCCATGTTCTGTTTGTACTAGTGTTTTAGCTCCACACTCAAGAAGCTGATGGCCGGCCGAAGTGGCCGTGCGGTTAAAGGCGCTGCAGTCTGGAACCGCAAGACCGCTACGGTCGCATGTTCGAATCCTGCCTCGGGCATGGATGTTTGTGATGTCCTTAGGTTAGTTAGGTTTAACTAGTTCTAAGTTCTAGGGGACTAATGACCTCAGCAGTTGAGTACCATAGTGCTCAGAGCCATTTGAACCATTGGCAAGAGGCTGATGGTTTCCTGCCATTATACCAATGGGATTCTTCTTATCCCACATGTGGCTGTTGCGAAGGTTGATATACCGCCTTTGTAAAGGTAGTCTCACCTGGCAATAGGGCGGGGGTATACAAGGGTAAGCCATGCACTTGTGTTAGCTGCAGTTCCAGGGTGGCGCAGTGGTTACCGCGTCTGCCGACTGAGCAGGAGACCTGGGTTAGAATCATGCCCTTGGTATATATTTTAATTCCTTGCTTCGGTCTCTATTCAGTGTCATGCTTATTTATATATTTATTTATTATTTCTTTCTGTTTCCACATCTGCCATCTAGAATCTAATTCGGATCCCATTTCTACGCACCTACAGAAGCTCATAAGCCTACACAGCTCTGATTAAACACTCATTTGCTGACTAGTTATGCAGTTTAAGCATTTATCGCAACTGGTGAAATTGAATGTAAAATAAAAAAAGGATTGTCAAATAATATTGGCTCACCGTAATACTATTTATTTATTTACATGTCTAGTTCCGTAGGACCAAATTGAGGAAGAAATTTCCAACGTCATAGAATTTGTCAGTACATGAAATTACAACGTAAAAGTAACAACAGATAAAATAAAATGTTTATGAACCCAAAAAAGTCAAGCCATAAGTTTAAGTAAACGCAATCTTCAATATAATGTAGGAATCAGATTAATTTTTCAAGGAACTCCTCAACATAATATAAGGAGCGACCCGTGAGAAAACTCTTCAGTTTCGATTTGAAAGCGCGTGTTTTAATGCTACGATTTTTGAATTCTTGTGGTACTTTATTGAAAATGGATGCTGCAGTATGCTGCACATCTTTCAGTACAAGACTTACGGAAGTGGGATCCAAATGCAGATTGGATTTCTGCCTACTATTAACTGAGTGAAAGGTTCTAATTCTTGGGAATAAGCTGATACTGTTAACAAGAAACGACAGTAAAGAATATATATGTTGAGAGGCCAAAGTCAGAATACCCAGGCTAGTGCACAGGGCCCGATATGAGGTTCGCGAACTTACACCACTTATTGCCCCAAATACCCGTTTTTGAGCCAGAAATATCCTTTTAGAATGGGAAGAGTTACCCCAAAATATATTACCATATGACATAAGCGAATGAAAATAATTATCATTTCATAAGCAAAGTAGATTTATTTTCGCGTCGAACGATCAATTACTTCAGATACCGTTCGAATAGTAAAAATGGCAGCATTAAGTCCTTGAACAACACCCTGAACGTGGGCTTTCCACAACAGTTTGCTGTCTATCTGAACACCTAGAAATTTCAACTGTTCAGTTTCACTGATCACACGCCCAGTCTGTGTAACTAAAACATAGGATTTTATTGAATTGTGTGTCAGAAACTGTCAAAACTGAGACTTACTGTGATTTAGCATTAGTTTATTTATATAAAGGAAGAGAAGGAAAAGTAGTAGGTGAATATGGAATGGGGGCAAGGAATGAAAGAAGATGCCGCCTGGTAGAATTTTGCACGGAGCTTAATCATAGCTAACACTTGGTTTAAGAATAATGAAAGAAGGTTGTATACGTTGAAGAGGCCTGGAGACACTGGAAGGTTTCAGATGTATTACATAATTGTAAAACAGGGATTTAGGAACCAGGTTTTAAACTGTAAGACATTTCCATGGGCATATATGGACTCTGACCACAACTTATTGGTTATGAATTGTAGATTAAAACTGAAGAAACTGCAAAAAGGTGGGAGGTGGGACCTGGATAAACTGAAAGAACCAGAGGTTGTACAAAGTTTCATAGGAAGCATTAGGGAACGATTGACAAGAATGGTGGAAAGAAATACAGTAGAAGAAGAATGGGCAGCTTTGAGAGATGAAATAGTGAAGGCAGCAGAGGATTAAGTAGGTAAAAAGACAAGGGCTCGTAGAAATCCTTGGGCAACTGAAGAGACATTGAATTTAATTAATGAAAGGAGAAAATATAAAAATGCAGTAAATGAAGCAGGCAAAAAGGAATACAAACGTCTCAGAAATGAGATCGCCAGGAAGTACAAAACGGCTAGGCAGGAATGGAAAAATTTGAAAATTTGTGGTATGGACTATGGGACCAAACTGCTGAGGTCATCGGTCCCTAGGCTTATACACTACTCAATCTAACTTAAATTAACTTACGCTAAGGACAACACAACAAACACCCATTCCCCATGCCCGAGGGAGGACTCGAACCTCCGGCGGGGGTGGGGGCGGGGGAGGGGGGGGGTGGCGCGAACCGTGACATGTCGCCCTAGACAGCACGGCTACCCAGCGCGGCTAAGCAAGGATGGCTAGAGGACAAATGTAAGGATGCAGAGGCATATATCACTAGGGGTAAGACAGATAATGCCTACAGGAAAATTAAAGAAACCTTTGGAGAAAAGAGAACCACTTGCATGATTATCAACAGGTCAGATAAATAGCAGTTCTAAGCAAAGAAAGATGATAGGAGTATATAGTGAGCCTATACAAGGGCGATGTACTTGAAGGCAATATAATGGAATGGAAGAGGACGTAGATGAGGATGAAATGGAGATGTGATACTGCGTGAAGAATTTGACAGGGCACTAAAAGCCGAAACAAGGCCCCAGGAGAAGACAACATTCCATTACAACTACTCATACCCTTGGGAGAGCCAACCCTGACAAAACTCTACCATCTGGTGAGCATGATGTATGAGATAGGCGAAATACCCTCAGACTTCAAGAAGTATATAATAATTCCAATTCCAAAGAAAACAGGTGTTGACAGGGGTGAAAATTACCGAACTATCAATTTAATAAGTCACGGCTGCAAAATACTAACACGAATTCTTTACAGACGAATGGAAAAACTGGTAGAAGCGGACCTCGGGGGAAGATCAGTTTGGATTCCGTAGAAATGTAGGAATAGGTGAGGCAGACTGACCCTATAACTCTTAGAAAATAGATTAAGGAAAGGCAAACCTATATTTCTAGCATTTGTAGACTTAGAGAAAGCTCTTGACAATGTTGACTTGAATACTCTCTTTCGAGTTCTGAATACAGGCTATTCTCAATTTTTACAGAAACCAGATGGCAGTTCTAAGAGTAGTTAGGCATGAAAGGAAAGTAGTGGTTGGGAAGGGAGTGAGACAGGGTTTTAGCCTGCCCCCGATGTTATTCAATCTGTATACTCAACAAGCAATAAAGGAGACAAAATAAAAATTTGGAGTTGGAATTAAAATCCATGGAGAAGAAATAAAAACTTTGAGGTTTGCCAATGAGATTGTAATTCTGTCAGAGACAGCAAAGGACCTGGAAGAGCAGTTGAACGGAATGGACAGTGCCTTTAAAGGAGGATATAAGATGAAGATCAACAAAACCAAACGAGGATAATGGGATGTAGTCGAATTAAATCATTTTATGCTGAGGGAATTAGATTAGGAAATGAGACACTTAAAGTCGTAGATGAGTTTTGCTATTTGAGGAGCAAAATAACTGATGATGGTTGAAGTAGAGAGGATATAAAATGTAGACTGGCAATGGCAAGGAAAGCGTTTATGAAGAAGAGAAATTGGTTAACATCGAGTACAGATTTAAGTGTCAGGAAGTCATTTCTGAAAGTATTTGTATGGAGTGTAGCCATGTATGGAAGTGAAACATGGACGATAAATAGTTTAGACAAGAAGAGAGTAGAAGCTTCCGAAATGTGGCGGTATAGAAGAATGCTGAAGATTAGATGGGTAGATCACGTAACTAATGAGGAGGTGCTGAATAGAATTAGGGAGAAGTGGGATTTGTGGCAGAACTTGACAAGAAGAAGTGATCGGTTGGTAGGCCATATTCTGAGACATCAAGCGATCACCAATGTATTACTGGAGGACAGCATGGAAGATAAAAATCGCAGAGGAAGACCCAGAGATGAATACACTGAGCAGACTCAGAAGGATGCAGGTTACAGCAGTTACTTGGAGATGAAGAGACTTGCACAGGATAGAGTAGCATGGAGAGCTGCATCAAACCAGCCTCTGGGCTGAAGACAACAACAACAGAATATTTTCTATGAGCCATGAACTTACGTCATGAACTACACTATTTGAAACAGAGCCAATGCTGCACACAACATCCGTTACTACCAAGCTATTGTCATCAGCAAACAGAAATATTTTAGAACTACCCGTGACACTAGACGGCATAACTTTTACATAAATTAGGAACAGGAGTGACCCCAACACATACCCTGGGGCACCCCCAATTTGACTGTAACCCCCTCACGCAGCCATTCTCAGCGCTGTGAAAAATGACCTTGTGCTGTCTGTTGTTAAAGTAAGAGATGAACCAATTGTGAGCTACTCCCCCTTATTCCATAATGGTACATCTTCTGGAGCAATATTTTGTGATCAACACAATCAAACGCCCTAGTTAAATCAAAAAATATGCCTAGCGTTCGAAACCTTTCCTTTAATACATCAAGTACCTCACAGAGAATCAGCCTCTCAGATACGAATCCTGCCTCGGGCAGGGATGTGTGTGATGTCCTTAGATAGTTTTAAGTAGTTCTAAGTGTAGAACTGGATAGAATTGGGGAGAAGAGAAATTTGTGGCAGAACCTGACTAGAAGAAGTGATCGGTTGGTAGGGCATATTCTGAGGCATCAAGGGATCACAAGTTTAATATTGGAGGGTAGCGTAGAGGGTAAAAATCGTAGAGGGAGACGAAGAGATGAATACACTAAACAGATTCAGAAGGATGTAGGTTGCAGTAGGTACTGGGAGATGAAGAACCTTGCACAGGATAGAGTAGCATCGAGAGCTGCATCAAACCAGTCTCTGGACTGAAGACCACAACAACAAGTCTAGGGGAATGATGACCTCAGATGTTAAGTCCCATAGTGCTTAGAGCCATTTGATTTGAACTGTAGAATGTTTGTCTGACGGAGCCACTATCTCTGCTTGTAACACTACATCACTATCAAAGCGAAGGCGTTCTTTAAGTTTTGGAAGCAGATGCCCTTTTGTTTTCGGAGTCAAGATGGTGAACCGAGCTTTCATCATCGTTCATAATACTGTTAAGGAACCCATCACGCCCACAGCGCAAAAGATATTGTTGACAGATGTCCAGTATCCTCCGTTTCTTGTCAGGAGTGAGCATTCGAGGTACCCACCCTGCACACTGTTTTCTGTATGGTACCCCTGCAACGATGGCCCGGACACGCTGTAGTGATGTGCCACACTTACCTGAGACCGACAACTTTCTCTGATAAGTTCATCAATCCGATTCCGATGGTATCGTCGGTTGCTGTACGCGCCCGTCCGCTGCGAGCTGTGCCACAAACGTCGAGACTAGCACCAACGTTTCCTTCATTACGAGCACGAACAACCCAGCGTCGCACACTACTGACGTTGACATAAACGTCACCCTACACAGCTTACATTCTGCTAAGGATTTCAATTTGAGGCACGTTTTCTGATGTTAGGAACTCGATTGCAGCATACTGTTTCTTACATACAGACATAGTTACGTTGCACATCGCCATTTTATACGCTACAATTCGCAGCCTTGCGTCAGCGAAGCAGGAAAGCCGGCCGGTGTGGCCGTGCGGTTCTAAGCGCTTCAGTTTGGAACCGCGTGACCGCTACGGTCGCAGGTTCGAATCCTGCCTCGGGCATCGATGTGTGTGATGTCCTTAGGTTAGTTAGGTTTAAGTAGTCTAAGTTCTAGGGGACTGATGACCTCAGAGGTTAAGTCCCATAGTGCTCAGAGCCATTTGAACCATTTTTGAAGCAGGAAAGTCAACGGAGTGATATACATGACATCTAATACCCCAACCAATATTTAGAGCAGAATAAAAAATTCGGAAGCAATTAATTTTCAGCAAGCCCTCGAACTTGAATGTTGTTATTGCTTGTGAGCATTCGTGTAACCTATTGTCGGCGCACGTTTGTCTATAAAGAGTCACAGTCATTGCGCTCCCACTTCCAATGTTCACCGATAGCTATAGAGCTATCTGGCGAGTTGTGATGCGCCTTTCTGCACGAATAATTGCACCCGTGCAAATCACCAACTCAGACAGGACTTCCCGGACGTGGCCACTATAGGAGCTCAGTTCTGCGCTTGCTGACGATCTAACTCTCTTTGCCCGTCGCCCATCTGTGCCTATGTGAAGTGCATCACTACGATACAATTCTTACAAACATCTATGGATGTTCACCACAGTTTGTTATTCCGTAATCGAGAAATGAATTACAGCACGTTGCCTGTATCGAGCGTCTTATGTAGAAGTCATTTTGATTGTTCACCACGGCCCTGCCATCTGTCGGCATTATTGAAAACTTGGCACACGTGCAGAAGAAACGTATAACTGGAGGCACCTAAAAGGACGTTTCCCTGTACGTATTAACAGGTGCAAAAATCTTTTAATATTATTTATTGAACGAGTCTCCTACATGTCTGATCTATGCTAACCTTGCTCGACTACTGGGGACAAGGCTATAAATTTCTAGAACTGAAGTTCCAGGAAACTCTTGCTACCTCCAAGCAATCCCACGCCCAATGCAGGTCAATCCTGAGATTGTGCCACATGGGAGCCAGCGCCGTCGTCCGCATTACCAGCGGGTCCAACGAATGGGAATATCACGGATCCACCACAGCCTGCTCTTGCGGGAAGATCCACATAAGTCACCTACAAGTTCTCATCCATTCTCCTGGTTCAAAGTCTATCACATCATTGGCCACATGTTCGATGATATCCGATGCTTTTGGTCGTCCTCTGAGTAGGAATTAATCCCAGTGTCCGCGAATCCTCGGTGATGTTTTCTGCATTCACAGTACCCACTTTAGCACTATCATCTACAATCGGGTTTTCCACTACAATGCTTTCATTTTCTAAATATATTCTAAGTTCTCTAGATACACTACCTGCTACTTCGTTCACCAGGTGCCATTCGTCGTTAATCGTACGTACGAAATCGTGCGTTCAGAAGGAAACTCGTAAGAAAGCGTGCAATGGATTCGAGAGGTGACGCCAGAGGTCATTTTATTCATCCTTTATCCCACAATTACAGAAATTCTATAACGTGATATAGTCTTTCTTATTTTAGCCTTTGATGTTATTATCATTATTTTTGTGTTCAAAACACACAATGGTATACAGTTTTCTCATTCCAAAATAATATTTCATTATTGATAGCATTTTTACATATGTTAACTCGCATATTTTTATTCGCTATTGACACAGTTGTATTGTAGTTGTAACATTTTACTACTGCTTTTAGAATGTCCAGGAGAAAGTACAAGACGTTGCCTCGGACCAGCTATATTTCTACTAATATGCGAAATATGCGTTTTATTATGTGAAACTGAGAGGCCAAAAGTGACGGGAATAGTTTTCCGACCGGAAGGTGTGACTTGTATACGGCCGTATGATCTAAATCTACATGGTTACTCTGCAATTCACACTTAAGTGCCTGGCAGAGGGTTCATCGAACCATTCTCATACTACTTCTCTACCAGTCCACTGTCGAATGGCGCGTGGGATAAAGGAACACCTAAATCTTTCCGTTCAAGCTCTGATTTCTCTTATTTTATTATGATGATCATTTCTCCCTGCGTAGTTGGGTGTCAACAAAATATTTTCGCATTCGGAAGAGAAAGTTGGTGATTGAAATTTCGTAAACAGATCTCGCCGCAAAGAAAACCGCCTTTGTTTCAGTGACTGCCACCCCAACTCGCGTATCATATGAGTGACACTCTCACCCCTGTTGTGCGATAACACGAAACGAGCTGCCCTTCTTTGCACTTTTTCGATGTCCTCCGTCAATCCTACCTGGTAAGGATCCCACACCGCGCAGCAATATCCCAGCACAATATTATCTATGTGGTCTTTCCAATTTAAGTTGCTCGTAATTGTAATTCCTAGGTATTTGGTCGAAGTGACAGCCATTAGATTTGTGCGATTTATCATATACCCAAAATTTATCGGATTTCTTTTAGTACCCATGTGGGTGACCTCGCACTTTTCTTTGTTTAATGCCAATTGCCACTCTTCGCACCATACAGAAATTTTCTGTAGATCATTTTGTAGTTGGAATTGATCGTCTGATGATTTTACTAGACGGAAAATTACAGTGTCATCTGCAGACAATCTGGGGGTGATGCTCAGATTGTCACCTAGATCATTTATGTAAATCAGGAACAGCAGAGGGCCTATGACACTACCTTGCGGAACACCAGATATCACTTCTACGCAATGATTTACCGTCTGTCACTACGAACTGTGACCTCTCTGAGAGGAAATCACGAATCCAATAACACGACTGAGACGATACTCTATATGCACGCATTTTGACTAATAGTCGCTTGTGAGGAACGGTATCAATAGCCGACTGGAAATATAGGAATATGTAATCGATCTGAGATCCCTTGTCGACAGCACTCATTACTTCATGGGAATAAAGAGCTAGCTGTATTGCACAAGAACGATATTTTCTGAATCCGTGTTGGTTATGTATGAATAAGATGCGCCGTAAGGTGTGATTATACGCCGGCCAGTGTGGGCGAGCGGTTCTAGGCGCTTCAGTCTGGAACCGTGCGACCACTACGGTCGCAGGTTCGAATCCTGCCTCGGGCATGGATGTGTGTGATGTCCTTGAGTTAGTTAGGTTTAAGTAGTTCTAAGTTCTAGGGGACTGATGACCTCAGATGTTAAGTCCCATATTGCTCAGAGCCATTTGAACCATTTTGTGATTATACACACCACATCTGACCAGCCACAGGCACATACGTCGTGAACCGGGCAGCACGTCACGAATAAACTGACTGTGAACGTGGGATCACGATCGATGCAAGACGCATAGGTCATAACGTGTTAAACGAGAATTCGTATTGTGCAAAGGCAACTGAGGTGGATCTTCGGTACCGCGTGTACAGTGTTTCAACACGCTTAATCTGCCCCACAGGACGACCACAAGTGTCTGACGTCACGTCTCCTCCACAGAATCACACAGGGTTACGTACAGCTCTGAGCGAGATCGCCGTCAGTTTCATTGTGGGGCGTCAGAAAGCCGCTTCTACGAGGACTGTACAGAGACAATTGCACTGCGTAGGCTCCAGGAGCCAACGACCGACCCGTGTCACACTGCCTTCACAGCACATTTGACCACACAGTGCATTACGTCCCATAAAAACAGGTGTCAGTGAACTTAAATACTCTCCTTTGTTAAACACATCCGTACAGTATGTTAAGTGGTTCCCGGGTGGCTTTGTTTCATGCACTGAGGCCTCGCCGCCACGTTAACGAACAAGGCTTCGAGAAAGGGTGTTTAATTCGTTGGGTCCGGTTCCCGTTAGGGGGCAGAGCGGGTATGTTTTTGCATTTATTCCGGCCGTCGGAACGGCGGGCAGTTTGCACGCTAAACACTTGTGGCCGGCCGCGTAATGGAAGCGGTAATGGCGGAACTCGAGGACCACCGCGCCGGCCGCAAACGGCAGCGCACGCGTTTGTTTCCCTTCCGCCAGGAAACAAAACGCGGCTCCGTGCGCTGCGCTTCCTGACTTCCGATTGAGTCCGTCTCCAGCGTCGTGCGCTAACGCCAAGAGCTCAGTTCCTTGATGGAATGCAGGATCCGAGTTTCGAACAATTCACCGTGACCTCGAATGAATTACAAGAATAGGTTTCTAAATGTTTGGAAGGCTCTGCCAAGCTTACATCTTTTTTTATGTTTTCTACGAGACAGTATATGTTTTCAGTTGGATTGATCTGCAGAGTATTTCCCGTTTAAAACACTAATTCTTTTACGTTAAAACTGTCTAGGAAGTCTGCATTATCCTCCACCGCAAGAGTAATGAGGTTTATAACTATACCTCCACTAACAGTTAATTGGTTCAAAAATTATCACGTCGCGCACTCAAACTATGATCTATTTATTGCACAACTAAAAGGTCGTTAATGTGGCAGGTATTGCTACATCAATTGATTACAGTCACTGAAGAAAATTAACAATAATATCACTTATCTTGTATTTGCAATCCAACGACGATCTCGTTCTGGCTTTGGCTAGTAATTAAAATTGTTGTCTAGGTAGCATGACTGTCGCTGTTGGTGCGAAAGGCACACGGATGTTAATTACGCCGACTTGAAGAACTTACGAAGTCAATCTTTCAGGATTAATTTGATGATTTATGTTTTTCATTGTAATGTGCTTCATACTTTTTTAAACAATGGTCACTTGAAAATAATTCCTCACACTCACTTTTCACAGAAATTCCCATTTATTAAAGTTATTATACAGGGTGGTCCAAAAGTCCGGAAACACCCTGATAAAATCCAAATGGAGTAGGAAACAAGGAAACAGAGTCCCTACACACGAGGAACGGGAAGGGGGAAACTTTATAGGCTATGCCACCAACATGGCGGCCATCTTGAAAGCCGCCATCTTGGATTCAACTCCAAAATTTCAAATGGGAATGTGGTCATGTGACATATCAAACAGATAGAGAATTTCACCAGAAAAACAATGCCGTTGTTATTTTAAACATAGCTTTATTCATTCTCGGGTTATAGCCAATTACTTGCGGCAGCAGTGGGACGCTCGGCAGCGTAAGTATTACGTACTGAGAAGTCCTAAAATGGAGTCTGAAACGGTGCAAAGTGACTATCCCATGCCTGATATGTTACATATGTTTAACTGTTAGGTATCATTTACTCATGCTACCGTTTTAATCATTGTTTCCTTATTTACTGTTTACAAAATGTCCTTAACACATGAAGAATGCATTGAAATCATCTTGATATCAGGAGAAAGAAGCACTCGGGTCATTGCTGAGGATTTCAACAGTCGTCACCCAACCAGACAGCCCATCACTCACAGCGCAGTTGCCAAGTTTTTGGCCAAATTCCGAGCAACAGGTTCTATCGCAGATAAGCCTAAGGCTGGAAGACCAAAATCCGCTACCGATGAAGCAACAACAATGAGCGTGTTGGCATCATTTAGCAAGAGCCCGCAACGGAGCACTCGTCGCCTGTCACAAGAATGTGGGGTTAGCCGTACCTCCATACTGCAAATTTTATCGCAGCACAAATGACACCCGTACAAAAGTCAGCTGCTCCAACACCTGGGCGAGGATGACACAGACCGTCGGGTACAGTACGCAGAATGGGTGACACAGCAGCTGTAGATAAACCCACGTTTCCCCTATCAGGTGCTGTTCAGTGATGAAGCCAATTTCTTTATCAATGGCGAAGTGAACAAGAAGAATCACAGATACTGGTCCGACAGAAATCCACACTGGATTGATGCTTGCAAAACGGTCAACTCACAAAAAGTGATGGTCTGGTGTGGTGTGTGGGGTACCAAAGTCGTTGGACCATTTTTTTATTGATGGTACGTTAACAGCCAACGGTTATCTGAGGCTATTGGATGAAGAAGTGTCTCCCTCGTTGTTAACAGAGGACGAGACATTTCCGGAATTCTTCCAGCATGATGGAGCCCCACCACGTTATGGGCACAATGTGCGAGCATACCTGGATCTGCAGTTCCCTGAAAAGTGGATTGGTCGTAGGGGTGCTGTGGAGTGGCCACAACGTTCACCAGATTTGACTCCTTTGGATTTTTATCTTTGGGGTCATGTCAAAGCACTGGTTTATTCTGTGAAAATACGGGATTTGCATCATCTAAAGCAGCGCATTGTTGATGCATGTGGTCAAATTCAGCCAGATGTGTTGGTTAAAGTTCATCAGGACTGGGTTCGGAGGATAGCATTAACAATCCAACATAATGGACAACATATCGAGCCATTCCTATGGTGGTCTCTTGGGACTGTGTAACATCGACATAATGTCTCTTCGGCACATAACACACATGCTGCCTAGCGTCCCACCGTTGCCACATGTAACTGGCTGTAACCCGAGAATGAATAAAGGTATGTTTAAAATAACAACGGCATTGTTTTTCTGGTGAAATTCTCCATCTGTTTGATATGTCACATGACCACATTCCCATTTGAAATTTTGGAGTTGAATCCAAGATGGCGGCTTTCAAGATGGCCGCCATGTTGGTGGCATAGCCTATAAAGTTTCCCCCTTCCCGTTCCTCGAGTGTAGGGACTCTGTTTCCATGTTTCCTACTCCATTTGGATTTTATCAGGGTGTTTCCGGACGTTTGGACCACCCTGTACTTTCGCATATTCAAAACATTGCTTCATCATACAATTTCGCAGCCGTTACTGCTCTTAATAAAACTCACAACATTTTTCATTGTCCACAACTCAGACTCATCTTTTCATTTCCAACACAAAGTCAAGACTGTTCATATTCAACACAAAAACTTGACCATTCTGTACGCTTCCGCGCCAAAAGTCACAAGCCTGCATCAAAGATAACAATGTGTGTGTGAAATCTTATGGGACTTATCTGCTAAGGTCATCAGTCCCTAAGCTTACATACTATTTAAGCTAAATTATCCTAAGGACAAACACTCACACCCATGCCCGAGGGAGGACTCGAACCTCCGCCGGGACCAGCCGCACAGTCCATGACTGCAGCACCCTAGACCGCTCGGCCAATCCCGCGCGGCAAAGATAACAATAAGTACAAAGATGTTCACACTAAATATTAGCCGGCCGAAGTGGCCGTGCGGTTAAAGGCGCTGCAGTCTGGAACCGCAGGACCGCTACGGTCGCAGGTTCGAATCCTGCCTCGGGCATGGATGTTTGTGATGTCCTTAGGTTAGTTAGGTTTAACTAGTTCTAAGTTCTAGGGGACTAATGACCTCAGCAGTTGAGTCCCATAGTGCTCAGAGCCATTTGAACCAACTAAATATTATATCGATTTCAAAATTTCAAAATATTGACGTACCTACATATAAAAATGAAACCAAATTTGAATAGAGTGAAAATTATGAGACACGTTGAAAAATATTCATTAATTTACGGTATCGAAAAACTTGATTGGCGGGTGGTAATGGTTTCGGAAATAAAGAACCATTACAGGTTGCAAGTGTGATAAAGAAATTTCGATCAACATATGTGTGTCAAAGGCTATTTTCGGTTATGAAACTAAATAAGTCGCGATTATGTGGCAACCTGAACACGAAAATCTGCTAAATTGTCTGCATTTGACCATATGCCAACAGTCTGTACCAGATAAAAACTATACCACGTCTTCAGCGTTCCAGTAATAAATAGTACTGATAACTTGTTTTGTTTGTGATTTATGTTGTTTATAACTATCGAATGTAAAAATAAGTCTCACGCAGTGCGACTGCATTCCCTTTAAATGTGGCGCGTTCCCATATATTTAGATGCTGCGGCATAACTCATTTTCGGACTTAGATGCTGCGGCATGACTCATTTTCGGACCTTTAGTGCGGCCACATAGAAAAACAGCCTCAGAACGCGACGCTTAAGCTGTACTCATGCTCGTTCTTGAGTATCTGAGTGAAGAATTCAAAGTAAACTAACGCTTTATGGACATTGCGTGAAGGACAAAGGTTCCCTCAATTGGTCTGTGAAAGAACTGAGGCGGTATCTTTTACCATCTTTCTGTAGTGCCGACCACGCCCTTACTTAAGACTGTACCTGTGATTGCTACATTATTTCTTCTACACATGCTGGACGATTAGCGTTGGTACATCAGCAAATCAGGCTACTTCGTTCACGGTGTGATCTTGGGAAGGATGGGAAAGGAACTCGGCCATGCCCTTTCAAAGGAAGAAGCTCGGTATTTGCCTAAAGCGATTTAGGGGAATCACGGAAAACCTAAAGCGGGATGGTCGGACGCGGATTTGAACCGTCGTCCTCCCGAATGCGAGGCCAGTGTGCTAACCACTGCGCCATCTCGCTCGGTCACGATGGTTGGACCTGGTGGTCAAGCGCGTGCCTGGAAACCCAATGGTCACGGAATCAAATTTCGGGGTTTTCAGTCTGCCTTTAACCCAGCGTTCACATGTAAATGATGTAAAGTTTCACCGGAAAAGACACGTTCCAATGGAGGTCACTTTTGCCCGGTAGGGTTACTGCCGTAAGTTAGGACACCTAAGTCGCCGAGTAGTCGTCCAGTTGATGGACTTGCACCAGCTCCTCGAGGCACACTGAATTATAAATTATTCCACCTATGACTTACGTTAGCACCTAGAACCAATTATACACCCTCTAAAGCGATCAAAAGTAACCAGTGTGCTTATTAAACGAAGGCACCGAACTATACTCGCCTAGCAGAGTTTGCAGGTAAACTGTGTGGACGAGATAAAAGTTACACGTGGACGTAGGCCATTTTAAAAGGGGAACGCCGAGAATGGCTCACGCAGTGTGTGGGAAGCCACGAGATGACTGTTAAAAGTTGAAGAACTGTTTTCAGGCAGGCGGGCGTATTCAGTGGAGAGTGGTTATTAGTGTCCGGAGCGGAAACTGTATTTGCAGCGGCCGGGCCGCAGGCAGACAAAAGGGCTTTTGCAGAGGGCAGGAGGGCGCGCCCTCGTCCCGGCCGGCGTCCGATACTTGGAGGGCGCTCCAAAGGCCCTCTGCCGGGCTCCGGCCGCCCATTCAGCCCGCCACGGTCCTCTGCTGCTGCTGCTGGCGGCTACTGTGCGCGGCGCAGCCTCCTCCAAAAGAGAGTCTAGGTGTAAAGAACGGTAGTGCAAGCTGCGCCACCGAAATCTGGACAAGTTTAAATTCCCGCTACATCATTCTTCTACATCTGTACTGAGCAAGCTAAGTCAATGTGTGTGGCGGAGGGTATATTGTGCACCAGTCACTACCCCTCCCCCTGTTTGCTTGCTCCACGAAACGTTTGCGGGAAGAATGATTGCTGGTAGGCCTCCGTAATCTTACGCACATTGTCTTTTTTCGAGATACACGCAAGAGGAAGAAATACACTCCTGGAAATTGAAATAAGAACACCGTGAATTCATTGTCCCAGGAAGGGGAAACGTTATTGACACATTCCTGGGGTCAGATACATCACATGATCACACTGACAGAACCACAGGCACATAGACACAGGCAACAGAGCATGCACAATGTCGGCACTAGTACAGTGTATATCCACCTTTCGCAGCAATGCAGGCTGCTATTCTCCCATGGAGACGATCGTAGAGATGCTGGATGTAGTCCTGTGGAACGGCTTGCCATGCCATTTCCACCTGGCGCCTCAGTTGGACCAGCGTTCGTGCTGGACGTGCAGACCGCGTGAGACGACGCTTCATCCAGTCCCAAACATGCTCAATGGGGGACAGATCCGGAGATCTTGCTCGCCAGGGTAGTTGACTTACACCTTCTAGAGCACGTTGGGTGGCACGGGATACATGCGGACGTGCATTGTCCTGTTGGAACAGCAAGTTCCCTTGCCGGTCTAGGAATGGTAGAACGATGGGTTCGATGACGGTTTGGATGTACCGTGCACTATTCAGTGTCCCCTCGACGATCACCAGTGGTGTACGGCCAGTGTAGGAGATCGCTCCCCACACCATGATGCCGGGTGTTGGCCCTGTGTGCCTCGGTCGTATGCAGTCCTGATTGTGGCGCTCACCTGCACGGCGCCAAACACGCATACGACCATCATTGGCACCAAGGCAGAAGCGACTCTCATCGCTGAAGACGACACGTCTCCATTCGTCCCTCCATTCACGCCTGTCGCGGCACCACTGGAGGCGGGCTGCATGATGTTGGGGCGTGAGCGGAAGACGGCCTAACGGTGTGCGGGACCGTAGCCCAGCTTCCTGGAGACGGTTGCGAATGGTCCTCGCCGATACCCCAGGAGCAACAGTGTCCCTAATTTGCTGGGAAGTGGCGGTGCGGTCCCCTACGGCACTGCGTAGGATCCTACGGTCTTGGCGTGCATCCGTGCGTCGCTGCGGTCCGGTCCCAGGTCGACGAGCACGTGCACCTTCCGCCGACCACTGGCGACAACATTGATGTACTGTGGAGACCACACGCCCCACGTGTTGAGCAATTCGGCGGTACGTCCACCCGGCCTCCCACATGCCCACTATACGCCCTCGCTCAAAGTCCGTCAACTGCACATACGGTTCACGTCCACGCTGTCGCGGCATGCTACCAGTGTTAAAGACTGCGATGGAGCTCCGTATGCCACGGCAAACTGGCTGACACTGACGGCGGCGGTGCACAAATGCTGCGCAGCTAGCGCCATTCGACGGCCAACACCGCGGTTTCTGGTGTGTCCGCTGTGCCGTGCGTGTGATCATTGCTTGTACAGCCCTCTCGCAGTATCCGGAGCAAGTATGGTGGGTCTGACACACCGGTGTCAATGTGTTCTTTTTTCCATTTCCAGGAGTGTATATTGGTCCATTCTTCAAGGAAAAGTAAATCACACGCCTTTCTTGTAGTGTACATGTGTCAAACCGACCATCAGTATTCTAGTGTTTGTCAAACGATGGATTTGTATTCTACCTCGTTTGTGGCTGAGCTACACCTCCTGTGAATTTAAATGCAGGAGTCGTAAAACTTCTGTTTTGCCCAGGTCAACAGCGGAATGAATAAGGTGCGTGAGTATCCTTCAATTCTGACACACGGCTTTCGTCTCACTTGTGGGACGGTTTGATAGCCTCACTCTAGGGCAGTAACTTATGAGGAGCAATTCGTTAGTCTACTTTTGGACTTGCCATTTATTTAGTGATGGTTCCTTAAGCATAGCAAGTTGCAGTCGGGTAGGCTGACTAAAGTACTGCAATTGAGTTTGGCTTTTATAGTCAATAAAATGAAGTGCAACGTCTGCTAGAACATTATTCAAATGGTTCTGAGCACTATGAGACTTAACTTCTGAAGTCATCAGTCCCCTAGAACTTAGAACTACTTAAACCTAACTAACCTAAGGACATCATACACATCCATGCCCGAGGCAGGATTCGAACCTGCAACCGTAGCGGTCGCACGGTTCCAGACTGTAGCGCCTAGAACCGCGTCACGTGGTGAGGAATGAATGCTGGCCAGAAACACACATGGTGAGCGTGCTGTGCTGTCCGTGGGTAGAATGGGGAAGGCGAGCGATGTATCTGAGTTTGACCGATGGCAGATAGCGATGGCCCGGAGGCTCGGCAGAGGATTTTGGAAACTGCACGACTTGTCGGGTGTTCAAGGAGTGCTATGGTAAGTGTCTTCAACACGTGCGGAAACCAAGTTGAAACCATGTCCGATATCGTGGGGTTGTGCGGTCAATCCTCATTACAGGTGTCGTACGTCGTAGGCTGGGCAGACTGGCACAACAGAACAGGCAGCGAACTGTGACGGGACTAATATCGGATTTTAATGGCGGCCAGAGTTCAAGTGTGTGTGAATCAACAACACACACTTCACCGAACACTCCTAAAGATGGGCCTACGTAACCGATGTTCCAGGCATGTACCAATGTTACCCTCACGTCATTGGCAACTACATTTGAAATGACACGTGACCATCGGGACTGGACGCTGGCGTAGTGGCAGAGCGTTGCACAGTCTGATGAATCCCAATACCTTCTTCATCCTGCCGATGGGAGGGCGCGAAGCCGTCGTCTTCCAGGGGAACACCACCTTGACAGCTGTATTGCGGGACGGAGACATGCTGGCGGCGGCTCCATTGTGCTCTGGAGAACATTCGCGTAGGCATCCATCGGTGCAGTCAAGGTGTACAAGCAACATGATGGCCAAGGAATATCGTACAACGGTTGCATATCACGTACAACCTTTTATGAAGATAATGTTTCCTGACGGCAGTGGTATTTTCCGGCAAGATACTGCGCCATGTGACAAGATCAGGAGCGTGGTTGAGTGGTTCGAGGAATACTGTGGCACTTTCCAATTGACGTGCTGGCCCTCAGCTCCACAGATCTGAACCCGATTGAACACATCTGGAATGTGTTTGAACGTAGCGTCAGAGCTCATCGTCCCCTTTCCGGGAACTTACGGGAATTAGTTGTCTTGTCCGTGCAGATGTGTTGCCAATTACATCGAGCGACCTACGAAGGCCTCATTGCTTCCATGCGACGACGCGTCGCCGCTGTTATCCGTGCCAAATGTGGACATACTGGCTGTTAGGTAGATGGTCTTAATGTTCTGGCTGATCAGTGTACCATTGCAGGGTAACGCTTGCTTTGCTGGAAATCTCCCTGAATCTGCAAACCGCATGTCCCACTGGGTTTTAATGTTTGCGGTCCTTAGACAGGGCTCAGGATAATATGGCGGTGGTGTGAAGATGAATAGCAAGCAGAGGTCCCTCCTGCAACCACGATGACGCTAGGGGACCTGCTTGTATTGTCA
Organism: Schistocerca piceifrons; assembly: GCF_021461385.2. Taxonomy (NCBI): domain Eukaryota; kingdom Metazoa; phylum Arthropoda; class Insecta; order Orthoptera; family Acrididae; genus Schistocerca; species Schistocerca piceifrons. Next base: position 971,387,132 of record NC_060139.1, on the reverse strand, counting down.
TTGTCTGGTGGGAATCACTCTTTCCTGTTCATTTGGACGCACGTGCAGCACATTAAAAGTGTTATTCAAAAGGGATGGAGCAATCTAATGAGGCTCGCTAGTGGACACGAAAACGGAATATCTTTATAAACAAAACATGGAAATAATGTCTTTGTGCTGTGCACTTAAGGAGAACGGTGAAGACAATGGTTTACAGGCGGTGCTGGGAACAGAGAAGAAACCACATCTACTCCTAAAATTAGGACGCTGTTCGTCTTGTTTAATTTGTGTTCTGCTATTTCTAGCATTGTAATGGGTTGATTGGTTATGTATACTGCAAGCGTTGCGTAATTGGTGGCGACAGTCCAAAGAAGGTGCATACGCTCATCGTTTCAAACCCTCATAATGGCGGATTTGGATTCCTGCCTGGCTGACCATCTTAGAGCAATAGGCATTGCTGATCGTGCAGCAACCGCTGTGCATGAGGGCTTAATTATGTATAGAATGCAAATACTTTTAATTTTCGTAGCTGACTGTCCGGTTACGCAGTCTCGTAACCGGTTGGCCCTGACTGGTATTAGTACGCAATCTGACTGCATAGAATAACAACAAAGAATGAAAGAAAATTTCCGTTAACACAATTAATTAATTAAGTCCCCAGCAACTATGAAAGCTACGAAACAACAAGGCACAAGTGTCGCTGTTCTGTGTGTGGAAGTGTGATTCAACGTACACATCTGGCACGGTTCTTCTTCAATACGACAAGATATTTTAAATACCATTTATACCGAAGTAATTAAAAAATAAACAGAAATACTATAATTGCACATAGTAACCAGAAATACAGTCTAATACAAGAACACGAGCCAGATGCTTTGTTGACTGAACCTGTGACCAAGAGGCATTATTGTTTAAGACATTGAAATAATAAAAAAAGGAATTTTTTACCTTCATATATTGACGAAAAGCACACTCTGATCATTACAGCATCCCCAATCCAACAATATCTGGTGTCTAGCCCATCAAAACAATATGACAACATCTGAACAAGCACTCTCCATGGGAACTTCTCAACAACGACTCACCACTGCTACATCTCAACAAGCACTCTCCACTACGACTTCTCTACAAGAACTGCCCATTATCACATCTCAACAAACACTGCCAGTGGAGGCGGCTGAATTTACTCTTTGGCGCAATCTCTGGCACTGTGGTTCAGTGTAGCCACCTTTCAGCTGTTGAAGTCAAGTCTAATCTCGTACCTGTAGTGTTAGTCAGAACCGGCAGGAAACTGAAAAGCGAGCATAAAGGACACCTCTCGCCAAATTTCACCTCACAGTTCATCGTGCACCCCACGCAAATGTTATACCAAAAGACTTAACTCTCTTCCTGTCAATCGATATAATTAGATCAAAAATAAGGTCATAATCCGCCAAATGACTACTAGTTTGAACGGTGTAAATAGACAACTTCTTCGTCAAGGAGGATTTATTTTAGAGAAGTTATCTTGCCCGGTGATTATTCTTTTTTCTACGCTTTATCCAAGCCCTACACACGATTGCGCACAACTCCAAAATCAGACGGCAATTCTAAATTGTAAATGCACGCGTTTCCAGTTACTGTCTTATTCCCATTCGCAGTTCGCATTGCTGATCTGCAGCTTGGATCCGCCTACCTGTCCATCAGTGTCTGCTGCTCTTTTCGCATTACTGACAGGCCTTTCAAAGCAATCTGACGTTTGTAATTAGAAGCAGTCACAAAGAGAACAGCCACAACTTTACATTCAGATGTTCCTGACAGACCTGTCTGTGGCAGTCGCGAGTTTAACGCCTATACATACGTGTAGCGGTGTCGTTGCTACAAATCCGCTATACATTTATCTACGTTGCGAGACGTGTGCGTGTGTGTGAAACTTTCAGATGTTTCTAGCGTGCTCGTGCAAATAGCGTAGAAATTAATAAAGAGTAGGGTTTGTCGAAAAGTGAAAAAAAAACTTGAAATGTATAGCTGTGCGCACCACCGAAAAAAGAAGTGAAGCACAAACGAGAAATAGCCGGCCGTACACGCACACCCACTCGATGGGTATGTAAAAGATCAGAGTTGCAGTGCTATGTGATAGAATAGTCAAGAGAGTGCATTGGTGTTTCTCTTATTTAGTGTGGTTACCAGCCCTGATAGGGTACGTAAGAGGGCGCGAACAGTGCCAGATGGGGAGTGATCACAGTGAAGGACACGGAATGACGCGTAATCGTGAGAGACAGCGTTATCGGCACCTGCCAGAGTTTGAAAAGCACCTCACTGTGGGTCTCCATTTGGCAGCCTGGTTAAAACGTGCAATATTCCAGATTGGCAGGGCATTCGGATGTAACAGTGGCACTGCATGGAAGTTTGAGGACGGGCTTACTCTTAGTCAAGCGTGCGGTGGACCAAGTAAGAGGATCGCCGTATTGTGCGGCACCCAAATCTTAATCCCTGCACATCTGTGCCTGCCGGCCGAAAATAAGTAACGGACTAGGCGAAATATTCTGTGTCATCCTGCTCCATCAGTCAGAGACTGGCAGCAACCGGAGTAAGGAATTAACGTCCCAATCGCACGCTTCCGTTCATACAACACCACAAACGGGTGCGTTTGAAGTGGTTCCGTACGGGATCGGAAGCGTGCAGCGCTGATGGTGACTGTCGCACTGTGTTCAGCCGTGAATCGTGGCTCTGCACTCACCCAGATGAAGACTGTCGAGTATGCCGGCGACCTGAGAAGAGGTCCCATTCTTGCAAGGGCACAACGATGTTACTCCAGAAGTCGTACTGTGGGGAGCCATCTGGTATGAGGTCAGGTCACGACTGGTAGCGAGTGAGTAAACTCTGACAGCACAAATGGTGCGTTTCTAACATCTTGCATCTTCATGTGTAATCTCTAGCGCGACAGTATCGTGGTGAAATTTTTCAACAGGACAATACTCGTGCGCATGTGGCGCGTCTCTCTACGAATTCTCCGCATGATCTTGACGCAATTCAGTGGCCATACAACATGTGTGGTCCAGCTTGTCTCAAGAGAGAATACAAAGGCCTGATGAAATCATTCCCAATCGAGTCAGTGCTTGCATCTAGAACAGAGTTTAGTGCGTCTTGTAAGTGGACTCGTACCGCCAATTTCATGGTAAATTTGATTCGATTTTGTAATCACCGAAATATCATCATACACCCTCTCAATCCGTGAAGTTTTATTTCCTTTTCTGCTTTCGTCTGCATGCTTCATTTTTTTGTCAGGCAAGGTCGATAAAAAGACCATATGACGGGAGACAATAGGAGCTATCCGGAAAGTAGCTTACCTTTTAATGCATCGCAGTTGTTGTATTTCAAGGGGACGGGGGTTTATTTATTGCAACATCTGTATTCTAAATCTACGGACTGTAATGGTAAAGATACTCGTCAAAGGTATGCGTCATCACAATCGCAAATTTGGCCGTCCGTCTGCACTGAACAACGCACTGGCACAAGAAATTGATTTCAAAAACATATTAAAAAGCCAATTTCGCTGTACGTAAACTGACAAGCCACTTGTCACAGTTTTCGAAAAAGTATATTACTTTCGCGCTCGTTGCGTTCTGATACTCCTCTCTGATAATCCTAAACTCAACTGATAACCGCTTCTCTCTTCTGGACTTCTTTTTTCGTTACGATCCACTAGATGAAGGCCTTACGATGTGACAGTGATTTTCTATCCTGACGTGCTGAGAAAATAAGTCTGTGTACTGATTGAGATTCTTGATGGTTGGGAGTAAAGAAATATACCAAACTGCCAACCAGAAATGTTACGGCTACAGTTTTTAGCGATGCTAACCGAATTTGGGTGTTGACTTTTATGGAACGTGGAACGACAATCAATGCAGAAATCCACTGAGGATGATTAAGATTGGGACCTGGTGTTCAACGCGCAGTCTCTTGACTAGCATTGTCGTGTTTCTTTTCACTAATATTGTGTATTCTCAGCCTTGCAAACACAATAATTGCTGCGTCCGTTAAAATAGAACACTTCTGGTCACAACTGCAAAATCATGACATGGACTAGGTGCTGTATTTTATGCAGAGAGAATTGGATGGTAAATGTTTATCTGTACGTCGTTATTACAGATATAAATAAAACAGTGCACATTTTTCTAATAAAGAATCATTAATTGTCTCTCTATTCCATTGCGTTTATCGCGTCGCACAGTATCCGCTGTTTTGAAGTTTTAAAAAATTTATTTCTATTCTGATTTTGTGCCCGGATACCCTTCCTATCTCCACAGTCATCGGGTCAGCCGTCTGCGAGTCCTCTAAACCTTGTTTTCTATGTCATCATATTTTAACTGTTTGCTCATCGTATTTCCTATGTGGAGCAGCCCGGCGATTGGCTAATCGACCATTGAAAGCCATTTAAAGATCGGACACAGGCTGCTCAGTGTGCCAGACAAACGGTCGTTAATCCGCGTCACGGATTCTATCCGGCTCTGGCTCGAGACCCCGCCCCTCAATATGGCGTCTTTCAGCAATGAAGGACTTTTAACTATTCCAGAATTTTATTTATAGTCTATCAGATAACACTTTCCAAACAGATCTAATAGTTTTACTGTTAAGTCTCAACTTTTTTGCAGTTTCAACATCTCTAAGCCTCATTTACACCATAGCGAACACAAGCAAACAAGCGTACAAAAATAAATATCTTCTCTGTGGTGTAAACCAGGTGCAACCAAGAATTTGGCTCTTGAGCTGTGCCCTGGCAGGAGTGCCAAAGCACGAGACCCATAGCGCTCAGCCTTGCGGCACACTTCCGCCACCACCACCACACTACACTGTCTTAGTGAGAGGGTTGGGAAGATGGGAAAATGCGAATGCACCACATTTCAATGCCTTTCAATGGTAGTGCCACCACACTGCGTATGACTTGGTTTTATTTTTCAAATTTCTCAACAATGTAAGTAACAAAAATCAAATTTTCAGTATTATTTAATTATTTTTGTCACATTGAATACATAACATTGGTACAGACTGTCAGCATACGGACAGACACAGACAATCTCCCAGATTTTCGCAGTCAGGTTGCCATGGAACTGTGACATACATAGCTTCATAAACAAATAACGTGTTTCACACAAATATGCCGATTGAAATATTATAGCACTTTTGCAAGCTCATTATCGAGACGTGGAAACTCGACCTGCCGTAGACAGTTTTAAAGTACAAGGATATGTGATTAAAACAGGAATTATCTCCAGTATCAACCAGTTATGTCTCTACATGCACAGGGGCACTTTCAACTGAAATGGAAAATGGTCTCGAAAGCAGCGTGAAGAGAGAAGTGAAATTGCCAGTGACCTCAAAACGTTTAGAAAACTATCCTTCTAATTCTTTCAAGGCCACAACGAATTCTTGAAACCTGGCATTTTCTTTAGCGATTTTGTTTTTAAGTGCATCCCCATCAGATCAGAAAGTAGTTGTTTCTCATCTTGCAATGTCTTACTGCAGGTAGGCTGCAGTCAAATCTACTTAAAATGAAAGATTGCAATCCATTCCAGATGTTCTACTTTCCCTTCATAAATTCAACAATAACAAGTGTTAATTCGAAAAATCATTCCAGGCATGCACCTTGACTTAACCAACGTGCTTTATAGTAAGATAGTATGTCTACTTACTCTTCGTTGAATGTCATAGAAAGCTTTTGCGACCGATGGTGGAATAATGTGTGCGACTTTAGAAATTTTACTATTCACAGCACCAATTTTTTCATCAGCACGAAGTGCTTTTCGATGTATCCAACAATGAGTTCTATCCGTCGATCATTGCAATTTTTTACTCTTTCATTGTCACCAAAATCTTTAAATTCTTTCTACATTGTATTGTAATATCGTTTCATAGCAAATTTATGGTGCCCGTTGCTTATACGAATGGATAATATACGAGAGAATTCTAATACCTCTCTTCTGTCATTCTGATTCAGTTTTAAAGGCTAGTGCCGATAGATTGCTAGACTTTCTCTTTTTGTGCAAACACTGGACCAGTGAAGCCCTTCACAACACAAACAAAAAGTGAAGGGTAATTTTGCTGCAGTAACTGAATAAATAAGAAGTGTGATAACAGGAAAACAATATCTGCCTGCTAACAAATTATAAAACAGATTTTGTTAAGCAGCCTTTGACAGGTAGTATGTCCACGTTTCATCAATTATACTTGTATACGTACCGTAATAATATGCTTGAGTGCTTCGCATACGTCACAGCAGTAATCAGAAAATATCTGAGATACTGCAGGTACTGAAATGTGAAACAATTATTAACGTAAATATCACCAGTTGTTAATAACTGGACTGTAAATGCTAGCCTTTCTTTATGTTAAGTTTCTCGTCAGTAATTAATATTCTCTTTTTAAATTTCCCCTCTTCGATTGAAGTGAGCAGCCAGCAAAAACCGATAACTGTGCAAAGTTTTGGAACAGTGTTAAGAAAGGCGGAAACTGCAATTGAGAGTTACCACAATCTAAAATATAGTCACGACACTCCAGTCCGGTTTTATTATACAATATCACAGCGGCGCTCTACATAATAGTAAGCTACACTCCTGAATACGACACAGGGCGAGTGCGAATAGTTTATATTGATTTGTAACATGGTTTTTACAATATGGACCGTATGATCTGCCATAAAAATCGGCAGTTACTAAAAATACCGCGTTTACCTTTCTTTAGTTTCCTAAGGAACTTGGGACGTAGGAAAAGTTACATTACATGGGAGTTTATTAACAGTTCTCTTGTAATCTACAGGTCGTTACCGATAAATATCGTTTTCTTTTAACAACAAAAATAGCTATAGCAAAAGATCTCTCTTTCTGCATAAAGACAGCGTACATCTACTCAACAACGTGAAGTTTTCTCTACTACACTTTGAGTCAAATCAGTGAATATGGAAAATAGGAAACTTGTACAGAAATTAGTACCTACATCATTCAATGTACCAAATAAGCCACCACAACTTTAGCTGAAGGGAAAGACATATGGACGTGATAATAAAGCGTCAAAAGCAGTAAAATTGCTTCCCAACGCAGAAGGAATTGTCGATACACCTGAGCCACGAACTGTAAGACACTTCAAAACAATCGCTTCTGAAGCAAAAGTAAATGTATTTACAAAAATATTCGTTTCTTGGAAAGTCGAGTGAAGCTTAAGAATGTACCGATCACTGAACTGCATACAAAACTGTTAGGTGTCAAGAAAAGCGCCTGTCAGACAACAGAAATAGCTGCGCGGGATTAGCCGAGCGGTCTGAGGCGCTGCAGTCATAGACTGTGTGGCTGGTCCCGGCGGAGGTTCGAGTCCTCCCTCGGTCATGGGTGTGTGTGTTTGTCCTTAGGATAATTTAGGTTAAGTACTGTGTAAGCTTAGGGACTGATGACCTTAGCAGTTAAGTCCCATAAGATTTCACACACATTTTTTTAACAACAGAAATATATGCTTGTCATGCATGAAATATGTGTTTATATTCTCTTGCTTTCAGCGGAGTATACGCGTATTCGAAAGTCTTTCTTCAGGAATAAGTTACAGCTTATGGCATTGAATCTGTGAGATTCGGCTGTTTTTGGATTCATTTCAGAGTGACTAATGTCTCATAGTTTACTAATGCTTTGAACCGCAAAATTAGAATAATTATGTCGTTAATTATGCAAAAAATAATGAAAAAACAAACCTTAAACTTATGGCTGGCTTTCTCCCCGCTCTGAGCGCTAGCTTGGTTCCAACAGGCGGCAACTGTTTTCACAGCAAAGAGTGTCGCGACTACGAGTACCTACACTGAGGCAACAAAAGTCATCGGGTAGTCGTATGCACATATACAAATGGCGGTAGTATCGCGTGCAAGGTATAAAAGGGCAGTGCATTGGCGGTACTCAAGTGATTTATGCGAAAATGTTACCGACGTTATTAATGGCCGTACAACGGCAGTTAACAGACTTTGAACGCGGAATGGTAATTGCAGATAGACGCATGGGACATTCCATTTCGGAAATCGTTAGTGAATTCAATATTCCGAGGTTCAGAGTATTAAGAGTGTGCCGACAATACCAAAATTCAGGCAGTGGTCGAGCGGTTCTAGGCGCTTCAGTCTGGAACCGCGCGACCTCTACGGTCGCAGGTTCGAGTCCTGCCTCAGGCATGGATGTGTGTGATGTCCTTAGGTTAGTTATGTTTAAGTAGTTCTAAGTTCTAGGGGACTGATGATCTCAGAAGTTAAGTCTCATAGTGCTCAGAGCCATTTGAACTATCTAAAACCGGCGCAGAGGCAGCTGTGGTGCAGCACGGGTCATAGGTGACAGGGGTGAATGACGGCTGCCCAGACGTTTACCGGCAAAAGACGTGTAAATGTTTAGCAACACAACATCCAGATGAACGGGGTGTCCACCAACAGTGTCTCCTGAACGATCGTTCAGCGAACGTTGCTGGGTACGGGCCTCCACAGCAGACGCCTGCTTCATGCACCCATGGTGACTGCTGTTCATCGGCGACGAAGGGTGGAATTTGCACGCCAATACCACAACCGGCGATAGGTGCCATTTTCAGATGAATCTCGTTTTATGCTCTATCGGACAGATGGCAAACACCCTGGAACGATCGTCGGAAGTGTCAAGAGCGGAGTGGGAGTGTTGTGGTCTGGGGAAATTTTCGTGGCGTTCATTCTAGAAGGCACGGTGGATGAATACTAGTATTCAACTATCCTTGGAGACCACGTCCGTATCTACATGCTTGGGTTTCGGCTTTTGACATGTGGTTTCAATGTGACTGGATAGTGTATACGTAATAGTATTTTTATTTGCCGACGTACGGAAAGAAAAATAGGTGTTATAGTTCTTTAGCGAAGTGAAGTATCATTACTAAATGGCATCAGATAGTGCTTTGAAAATTGAGTGTAATTTTATTACAGTTTTACGTGGAAATTGTTAGAAACCGTCTTCGAGATAATTAACATCACTCTACACTGCACCGCCTACAGAACTTGTTTTCTGGGAGGGTTGATACCTTGTCCAGATTGATATTCAAAAACATTCCTCATAACGCTTTTCAATCTATCAGGCTGTTCATGCTTCAATACACCAAGCATGACGCTTATGAAGCGATTACCTGATGTGTAGCAGTACGCTGGTAGACTTAGTGTTTCGATAACTATGGATATCTATCGACAAATGTGTTAGTTATATCATTAAAGTTTGACTGACGAGTTAATGTGCTCTTAAATCTGATTATCTGTTTTGCATCACTGTAGATCGTACTAAATTCTTCATTCTTTCCAATGTGTTAAGTTACAGTTCAGTCACAGTTAATGTCCAGAAACAAAATATTCTTAAATCATCACAGGTAATTGGAAAAATGATGCTCAGTTTCTTCTCAAGAATTCTATTTAGAAGCTGAAATGCGGTAAGAGTGTTGGTTGTTTCACTATAATATATGACACGTAGTTGAACGGTCTATTCACGCACAGCCTTATAGCGATCTGTGCGTTTGTCTACGACACATTAAACAGCAACGTTAAACACCCTTTGTTAGAACCCGTGTCGAGCTGATTAACACCACTCCACATTGCACCGCATTTGTTTCCTGGGAGGTCTGAAACCATGTCCAGATTGCTATTCAAAAACATTCCTCATAACGCTTATAAATCTCCTATCAGGCTGCTAATGTTTAACAGAGCGACATCCAGCTCAACTTTTCTTGCCTGTAAAATAATACTTCTATGGTGCAAGGCGCTGAGCAGCGTAAATCCATATGACAAAAGTAGATCACAATCCCCTCTACATCATTCCATAAATTATATTCCCCTTCTTACTTTCATAATTTTATAATACTTAGCTAATGTTACATATAAACACTTTCTTAGGCTATTTCAGTGACTTCTATCGAAAACATACAAAAATTACAGCGGAAGCAGTCAATACACGTTTGTTCTTTAATCAATGATGCGATTCGGGCCTTTTGTCCATCATCAGGTGGTAGATAACTCTCCAAAACCCATCATAAATGAGAAATTTGTGGTTTGTTGACTGATTACCCAGACGATTAACGTTATATTCCAATAAATAAATGCATCCCCAAAACAGACAGTGACAGTTTAACATATAAAGTTTAATGAAAAGTGTCTTTCGTGATTTGGTGCCTAAGTATCCAGAATTGGAAATAAACTATCTGACACATTCGTCACGAAAAGTAATTATATTTGGTCAGAAGAAGTGAAAATACCGAAATACAAATGCTACACAACAAGAAGGAACATTTTAAAAAAATGGCTCTGAGCACTACGGGACTTAGCTTCTGAGGTCATCAGTCCCCTAGAACTTGGAACTACTTAAACCTAACTAACCTAAGGACATCACACACATCCATGACCGAGACAGGATTCGAACCTGCGACCGCAGCGGTCGCACGGTTCCAGACTGAAGCGCCTAGAACCGCTCGGCCACATCGGTCGGTTCAAATGATCCTTGTTGGATGGCATTGTGAATTTATAGTACGTATCTTGTTGCTTACTAAACGGTGCCGGCCAAAGTGGCCGTGCGGTTCTAGGCGCTGCAGTCTGGTACCGCGCGACCGCTACGTTCGCAGGTTCGAATCCTGCCTCGGTCATGGATGTGTGTGATGTCCTTAGGTTAGTTAGGTTTAACTAGTTCTAAGTTCTAGGGGACTAATGACCTCAGAAGTTGAGTCCCATAGTGCTCAGAGCCATTTGAACCATTTGAACTAAACGGTGACAGTGTATCGCCAACAAATTCCATTACAACTTACACTCGACACGAGAACACTAGATGACACACTGTCTGTTGCTGTAAAAAACTTGTTCAAAACTTGTTCAAAATGTCGGCAACTCTGATTTTGATAGGATAGGAAACAGAGTGAAATACTCTGAAAGACGTCTCTCGAGGCAGAGTTCCTTCCACAAAATACTCGAACAATCCTGATCAGACCCTTTACGTTTTTCGTTAGTTTTGCAATCGACCGTGACATTCTATATAGTCTCATAACCGTGTCCCTACTTCTGCTGCCGTACGTCCTCTCGGTCCACTAGGTCTCGCCTCTATAGCTTTGCTCACCCCATCCTCACATTCTCATCCTGCCACGAGCTCCACAGACTGTTTGCGACCGCCTTACACGGAGGAGGCGCATATCGATTGTTGACATCACCTCGGCGCTGTTTACGGCCCGCCGTGCGCCCCTGCTACCTTGCAATTTGGACGGGCGCTCAGCAACTAGGCCGGCGGGTTTCTGGATTTAATCAACTCCGAGTCTTCCGTTTTATTTTCTGCCTCGGCTCTCCTAATCCCTCCACTATTTTATGTTCGACGTTCCTTCGGATGTTTCCTAGGCCGCTCGCGGCGCCAGCTTTCATAATATGAGTCGATGTAATAACGTTGCCAGTACCTCAAAAATGGCTCTGAGCACTATGGGACTCAACATCTTAGGTCATAAGTCCCCTAGAACTTAGAACTACTTAAACCTAACTAACCTAAGGACATCACACACACCCATGCCCGAGGCAGGATTCGAACCTGCGACCGTAGCAGTCCCGCGGTTCTAGACTGCAGCGCCAGAACCGCTAGACCACCGCGGCCGGCTGCCAGTACCTGTTGGTTGCTCAGTGATTACATTCTACAGGGTGTTTCTGAACACCTGTGTCGGACATAAGGGTCAGGGGCAGAACGGGGAGGAGAAATTTTTAGGATATAAAGAGGATGGAACGTTCCTTCACTCTCATGACCTAGAATACTATCTAACGAGAAACATCCAGGCACCTATTAGTGGACATTAATATGGGGTTTGTCCGCCCTTTACCTTCGTTTTCGCTTTTGCCTTTATGACGGCTTGAGCTCTACTAGAGACTCCTGTGGAGGAAAGGTAGCCCATTCTTCGTCAAGAGCCGAAACTAGAGGAAGTGGTGAAGTTGTACAGTGGGGTGTGGGACGGAGTAGACGTTCTAACGCATTTCAAAGTTGTTCCACTTGTTTCCGGTAGGGGCTCTCGGCAGGCCACTCCAATTGACCAATGTTATTGCCTAACAGATGCTGCTTTAAAACAGAGTGCATTGTCATGCTGAAACATTCATCGACTCCAAACTGTTCTGCTGCACGCAGTACACAATGCTGCAAAAATTTCTGCATCCTTCCGCATTTAGTGTTTTCTTAAGTGGACCACACTCTAAACACGAACAATATCTCCATATCATAATACTACCTCCTCCATTCTTCACTTTTGGTACTACGCACGAGGGCAGCTAACGTTCTCCAGGCATTCGCCAGTCCAGACCCTTCCATCGGATTGTTACAGGGTGTAACGTGACTCATCAGTCCAAATCATTCGTTTCCAGTCATCCACTGTCCAGTGTGGTCGCTCTTTGCACCACCTCAGACATCTCTTAGCAGAGATTACATAAATCAGTTGCCTGTCAGGAGCCGTTCCACCATGGTACCCCATTCTTTGTAACTGCCTACACACAATCATTGTGCTAGATGGACTGCTGGTAGCACTATGTACCTCTATTGCACCACGATGTAACGACATTTTGTAATTTTACCCTGACCTTTCCAAGTGAACTATCCCGGAATTTGCCGGCCATTGTGGCCGAGCGGTTCTAGGCGCTACAGTCTGGAACCGCGCGACCTCTACGGTCGCAGGTTCGAATCCTGCCTCGGGCATGGATGTGTGTGATGTCCTTAGGTTAGTTAGGCTTAAGTAGTTCTAAATTCTAGTGGGCTGATAACCTCAGATGTTAAGCCCCATAGTGCTCAGAGCCATCCCGGAATTTGAGGCACTGAAAACTTAAAATCTGGGCGGATAGACGGGGATTTGAAACGGCGTCCTTTCATATAGTATTCCAATGTTCTTAAATCTGCACCGCCTCGTCCAATGAAATGATAAGACGTACTTTTTAATAATAGATGACGCCTTGCTTTGGCATATGATTTACCATACTTGACACTGAACTTCATTACGAAAGTTTTTAAGTTTTTCTACGCCGATAGAAAGATTCAAAACATATCACATGAGACAGTATAAAGGGCGACCAAAAAGTTTCCGTTCCTAGGCCGTACATTTCAGAATCGGTATGACAATCAGGCAAAATCGCTATGAGCGTTTAGGGAATCGTCTTACTGACGCACAAGGTTGAAGACACCGTGTTCTCCCTCATGAACGAGTCTGTAACTGCCTGCTGCACATCCTCGTCTGATAGGAATCGTCGACCCTTCAAAGCCTTTTTTAAGGAACGGAATGTAGTAATCGTACAGGCAGAGATCTGTGTTATAGGACAGACGCTGAAGTGTCTCTCACTCGAGTATGCATAACTTCTGCGATATGGGGACGTGCGTTACAATGAAGCAGCAGTAAGCTTTGTCGCGCATCCTCCCACAGCGCTGGTTTTCGACAGACGGGCATTCTTTATTCTCCGATGAATGTCCACCGGTGTTTGTCCGTCGGCAGCCAAGAAAATGATAGTAGCACGTAGGTCCTGTTCAGACGCAACTGGTAATAACGTCGCCGTAGTCCACGTTTTCACATTCACAGCACTTACTTCGGAAAGACACGAACGCTACCCTGATCCCTTGCCTGCGTGTCGATGCTTATATACCCGCACCGGAGTCACGCTACGTTGCATGGACGCTACAGCAACGCCCTTAGACGGAAACATTCTGGTCGCTCTTTTATATTACACAAATCTGGAGACGATCCAAACGGAATTTTTCATACAGGAAGTATCTTCCGCTACACACCTAAGGTGGCTTGCAGAGAATGTAACACGCAGATGGCACCTGTAATTATTTCCATTAACGGCTTTGGATGTATTCGAGGCATCCCATGTTTTCACGCGCCGGCCGCGGTGGTCTCGCGGTTCTAGGCGCTCAGCCCGGAACCGCGCGACTGCTACGGTCACAGGTTCGAATCCTGCCTCGGGCATGTGTGTGATGTCCTTAGGTTAGTTAGGTTTAAGTAGTTCTAAGTTCTAGGGGACTGATGACCACAGATGTTAAGTCCCATAGTGCTCAGAGCCATTTGAACCATTTGAGCCATGTTTTCGCAAGTGAAACGAACAATGAGCGGTCCCGTGCCCAAGAAAAACATGATGCTTATTGAAACCAACAGCAAGACAACAACTGAGTAACCTTCACTGAAATATTAAGATGTTATCTGCTCTTTCGGCCCATGATCTTCTTCAGTGCGGATACACTCATATTGCCCGAACTCTTACGGGAATCGGTAGATTGACTGCCGCGAGTAATGAGTATAGTGGGCAGGGGTACTACAAATATAGTGTGTGGACGTTGAGTTGGGAATGTGGCCAGAGATAAGTCCCTGCAGTCATACTAACCTCTGTGTCCTCGGTGGCTCAGACGGATGGAGCGTCTGCCACGTAAGCAGGAGATTCCGGGTTCGAGTCCAGGTCGAAGGACACATTTTCAACGGTCCCCGTTGATGTTTATCAACTCCTGTAAGGAGCTAAAGTTCTGAGTTCATTGTAATTTCATTCACTGAAATAGGAGAACGGAATTTTACAGTGCGCTGTTATCGAGTTATATGCTACAGGGCACAAAACGCACAGTCTTCTCATCACAGGGAATTCTCGAAGAGTTGCGCCATGAGCAGATATGGATGAGTGCCAGCATCTCGTCATAACGGTGGAACTCATACCTCCATCCTCTTTATTGGTTTTATAGGCATTATGGGTAAGCTGACTGGTGCTATTTCTCATTCGTAGAGGAATGGTTAGCGTAGATGGCTGTTATACAGAGGACCCGGATTCGATTACCAGTATTGTCAAGGACTTTTTCTAGGTGGGAAGAATGGTACGGGGTGCGCTCAGCCTCGTGATGCAAACTGATCAGCTACTTGACCGAGTAGTAGCGTACCTCACCCCTCATGGTGATGTACATGTGCGTCAGTGAAAAAGACCAATAAAAAGGTGTTAGCATGTGGACGTAATGCGCTGTTCCAGTCTCTTCTGTACCTAAGGTCCATCACCGTTCCCTTTGGACCCCTACGTAATTCGGTGCTCTCCGATACACACGATCGAACAGCGGAGGAGTGATACTCAAGCGTCAACTTTAGGTTACGATATCTCCGGATGTAATTAACATTTTACAATGCAACAAACGACACTGATTACGTATTTGTTTATATGTTCAGATGTGCTAACAAAACTAACGGGGTTCCATTTAAAAAAACGTAGGTTTGTGTTAAAAAACATACTTACGTGCATTTTTTTAATGGTTTGTATTAACCAATTACACTAGCCCCTCTCCTCACGTTCGGTCTGTGGAATCGATTCGTCAGTATTTGATGTGGTTTACGAAATTTATCCAGCGGTAATGTTAGGTGACTCACCCCGTATAACTTAATAATAGCGTATTTTGGGATATATGTTCATACGAATATTTCGTCCTGTTTTCATCCCAACAATCACGTTTTGTGAGTTACCTAGTATATTTATATACCAGAGCTGCCATCTCTTTCAAGATTTACAAAATGGTTCAAATGGCTCTGAGCACTATGGGACTCAACTGCTGAGGTCATTAGTCCCCTAGAACTTAGAACTAGTTAAACCTAACTAACCTAAGGACATCACAAACATCCATGCCCGAGGCAGGATTCGAACCTGCGACCGTAGCGGTCTTGCGGTTCCAGACTGTAGCGCTTTTAACCGCGCGGCCACTTCGGCCGGCCAAGATTTACATTTACACCATCAAAGCAGTTTAATTAAGAATACCATCATGATTTTTCTTTACGGCTGCTGGTCAACTATTCTTTTTACACAAAATCGAAGACATGAGATCACGAAATAAGTGGGTAGCTTGGGGTACAAAAGTTTTCGTGACTTTGCATATTTCAAATGTGTTAGCGTGAATGTGTACTTACTTCATTTATGTTGATTCGTCAGTAGTGATTTGTATGCGCTTCCTCTTCAGTATGACGCACAGAAATTTGGAAAGTTGGATATGAATAAGCTTTTAAAACAGTTTTACAGTAACTTTAAAGGTTTATTTTTTCTTAAAGAAACGTATACACTGAAGAGCCAAAGAAACTGGACCTGCTGGAATTGCCCGAGTTCGTCGGAATGCACAATGGAGATAAATGGATGCAGATAATCAGACAGGATGCTTAAGTACGCGTCACCTGTCGGAGTCGTACCAGGGGACCCGTATCAGTCCAACTGCACACCCCCACACCATTACAGAGCCTCCACCAGCGTCCGTGGATTGATGAAGTTGTCTCCATACCCGAACGTGTCCATCCGCTCGATACAATTTGAAACGAGACTCGTCCGACCAGGCAACATGTTTCCAGTCATCAACAGTCCAATGTCGGTGTTGACGGACCCATGCGAGGCTGTAAAGCTTTGTGTCGTGCAGTCATCGAGGGTACACAAGTGGGCCTTTAGCTCCGAAAGCTCATATCGATGATGTTTCGTTGAATGGTTCGCACTCTGACACTTGTTGATGGCCCAGCATTAAAATCTGCAGCAATTTGCGGTAGGGTTGCACTTTTGTCACGTCGAACGATTCTGTTCGGTCATCGCTAGTCCCTATCTTTTACCGACCACAGCGATGTCGGAGATTTGATGTTTTACCCGATTCCTGATATGACGGTACATTCGTGAAACGGTCGTGTGGGAAAATCCCCACTTCATTGCCACAACGGAGATGCTAAGTCCCATCGCTCGTGCGCCGATTATAACACCACGTTCAAATTCATTTAAATCTAGATAACGTGCCATCATAGCAGCAGTAACCGATGTAATAACTGCGCCAGACACTTGTTGTCTTATATAGGCGTTGCCAACCGCAGCATCTTATTCTGCCTGTTTACATATTTCTGAATTTGGATAAGCATGGCTATACCAGTTTCTTTGGCGCTTTAGTGTATTCAACAGTGCAACTATTTAATAACATACAGTCACATTTTTCATATTCACAAATGTTTGTTTTATACAGGATATCTCTGTGTAATTAATAATATAATAGCATTGTACGTTCTTTGGAATAATAACACTTGTGTGTCTGTAGAAATGCAGCATCTTCACATTCGAAATTCTATTATTTGTGTTTACAAATGTGCTGTAGAATGGAAAGTGTGTAAATGTACATAAACATGTCTATTCACACTGTGCTTCAAAACAATGTATCCCCTCCAGGTAATAGTAAGTTATTCTTCGATTTGACTTAGTTTGTTAACTTATGTACGCAATTTGGCTCTTTGTAATATACCATTGTCATTTTATCAGAACCTGAATTAACCAAATCTGAAGCGAAAATGAAATGACCTGCATTGTCAAAGTACCTGCAGATGTTCCCGCCAGGGCCTGAAATGTATCGTGCATTGAAATAAAATCACCATTGTGACTGAAGACGGTTGTTCCTTAGTTTACGATGATACATTTTGCTTACGCTCAACAAACGGGACAACAGCACAGTAAGAGTTTGTTGCTGGCACCGTCCTATGTTCGGTAATCACTTTTATCTCCTGTGTTGACTACGAATAGGAAATGTAGGTTCAATTGCAGAATGAAAACTGGAAAATTAAGCGGGTATTTCACTGTTCCTCGTGTCAGTTGGAAGTGTGTTTTAGCAGAGAATTGAAGTTGTGTAAACATACGTGTTCGTACAAATATAGGTGCCTGCATCAGCTGTAGTTGCTTTGGTTACGTATATGTGGGCTTACTTATTCGTCTCGGTGACTCTGTTCCGCCACGGCGGTCGCAATTCCGGTTAAGCGGTATTTACTTTTGTGCGCTGCTGCCAATGCTCACAAGTTAAGTGCTATTCGTGCCGCCGCGTGTGTCGTCTCTTACACAGCTGCGTTACGCGGGAACAGAAAGTCTTTACACTTTGCTAAGTGTGTGAGAAAGTATAAAAACCAATGGAAACCTGCCCACCGAAGCATACTACGGCACTGAACTCTGCCAAAGACAACAAGCGACCAGCATTTCACAAAACGTAGTACGATAACTATCTACCTGACTCTAAAAAGAAATCAAATAGACAGTGTCAGTCTGCTATTTCATACTTTGCTCTAATTTAGTGTAAGAACGAGTAATTCTTGAGTGCACTGGTAACTTTGAGTTAACATTAGCAACAGGCTCTGTCGCTAAGTTTACCGTAAGTCCAGTCGAAGGCAGCAAGACAAATCGCAACCCGGCAAGGCAAGTGACACAAGAAGAAAAACGGCTATTTTTAGTTTGAGTGAAAAATACGTGGGAAGTGCCACACCGTGCATGAAAAATATAATGGAATGGAATTTACTGCCAACAATATTTACTTGAAATTTAAGGGAAGCTTGTACTATTTCAGCGTACGTTTCAAAGCATTAATTCTTTAAGCGGAGTTTTCTCAAGTGTCACATTTTTTATTTGTGTAGCTGCCGGGGTGCGAAATGTGTCTTTAACGTCCTCTTGAATGTTCCGTACGAGGTAGTGAAACTCAAACTGCAACGTTATGGAAAAGTTCGTCGAATTCGGAATGACATCTGTGCAGACGTTATCTGTTCCTCGTCTGTAATGGAATAAGATCTATTAAAATGGAAGTTAAAAACCCGAGTATTGGGGCTATCAAGATACATTACATACATGAGACAACTACTATATGTTGTATACGTAATGAAACAGACTACGTTAAACTGGACTGTTTGAGAGAAAAATTCTGTCTTGAGATGAACTTAATTAAACCGCAACCTCTGTTTCCTAACCTGGTAACAGGAATAAGAAGAGAATTGGTAGAAAACAGTGCTACATCAGCTGAAAGTAATTCAGCTGTAAATGAACGTGCATTCCCGCATTTAGATGTACGGGGAAAGAGAAAAATTTAGGAAGGAGGAATACCGATCCATTACGCAAGAGTCAAGACCAGGATAATAATGTATCTGAAGATAATTCAGATGGTTCAAATGGCTGTAAGAACTATAGGACTTAACATCTGACGTCACCAGTCCCCTAGACTTAGAACTAATTAAACCTAACTAACCTAAGGACATCACACACTTCCATGCCCGAGGTAGAATTAGCCTAGGACCGCTCGGCCACAGCGGCCGGCTGAAGATAATAACAAACGTGATACTAGTAATGTCGATGCAACGAACGGTAAACAATCAGACCCTCAAAGATCCATTGCAATCGCGGTGGGACAGTTTACAATAAACAACTCGAAAATTAGTGCGACGGAAGTCGTTCAGAGTGAAGAGATGGACGATGCTCCGAGAAAGGCTTAGTGAAATTTTCACTGAAAAGTCTGAGGGTAGAATTTCTGCGAGTGGTAACGAAGAGGGACAAAACGATGTAAACAAAGAGCCCTCAACAACTATCAGTAGTGTCCTAGGCGAAAGCGAGATTGAAGATGTACCCATGTCTGACTCACAAGCGATCTCTTACACAAAACTACAATTATTTGCAGTCAAATGTAAGGGCGGAAATAAAGTACAGAAGGTGGGGTTGTAAGGTCAAATGGAACCAAGCGAAAACGCAGGAAAACGGAGGAGAAGCCTAATCGTAGTCCAAAACTCTTACCTATTGCGGGGATCAAGAACAACGTGTATAGTCACCAGAGCTGAAAAGAATTCAATACCACAAGACACATTAATGGTCAGTCAAAACTATATAATTTGTACTTTAAATATCAACAGAAAGTTAAGCTAAAACTAACGTTCTCCAATGATTTTTATACGCGGCCGAAATCGGTGTAGCGTTATTTCAGGAAGTCTAAACTAACAATCTAGATGAAATTTCGCGATAAAATGCAGTTCTCAACAGATCTGAAAGTGCAGGTACGGCGATATTAACAAAAGATGGTATTCAAATAGCAGAAGCTAGGAGTCCTCTAAGCGGCTGAGGAATATCGGCGCAAATAGGAGGTGCAATCTCTGTAAATATGTTTGCTCCGTCTGAAATCAGGCGTAGAGAGCCGAGGGCCGAGTTTTCAAGCAGGAAATTATATCTGTTTTACCAACGATATGGATCAAAGTCGCATTTGGTGGTTGCTTTAGATCTGCTACAAAAAAAAGAGAGAGAGGCCATGTGTCAACAGATGCGTGAAACTCGAATACAGGGCCTAAAATTTAAATATGATTAACATGTGAGGGGCAACAGAGGCAGACTAGTTAACGTAAACTAGGTCACTAGTTATTCAGCGAACAGAACACACCAGATTTATATCTCCCAAGACTAGTTTTCGTCACTAAACCAGAGATCTGACCTGTAAATTTTTCCGACCATTGTGTGTATTTCACCAGAATTAGTTTGCCGAAGCAAACGATGGGTGAATCATGCGAAACTCAAACTAAGGGGGTTGTTTCGACAGTACAGCTGTAACAGAAGTGAGCGGGAGAAAAGTACAGAGGAATTTTATGTCATCAGCCTCCGAGAACCAAAATGTAAGAGACAACCACTGAGAGCTCACAGATAAATTAGACTAAAGCATACACAATTATCAGTTCAGGGAAGAAAACTTGAGGATCAGAAAATGAGGACGAGAATTGGCAATATTATCTAAGAAGAGAATACGTCACCCTACCAACTAATCCGAACATCGAAAAATACTAAACACAAAGTAGAAACTCGAAGTAGTAAACGGGACAAGACAGCAAAAAAATGGTTCAAATGGCTCTGAGCACTATGGGAATTAACGTCTGAGGTCATCAGTCCCCTTAGAACTACTTAGAACTACTTAAACCTAACTAACCTAAGGAAATCACACACATCCATGACCGAGGCAGGATTCGAACCTGAGACCGTAGTGGTCGTGCGGTTCCAGACTGTAGCGCCTAGAACAGCTCGGCCACACCGGTCGGCCGACAAGACAGCAACAAGCTCATATAAAAAGCAGATTATTGCACCATTTCCGTGATTTGTGTTGTGCAGTAGAAGTAGACGAGAACCGCGAATCAGTTTTTCTGAATAACGTCAACGATGTGCTAAAAGAAGCAGACAACTCTCTCAACAAAGAATTTAGTGAAGAGCGAATATATGAAGAGTTGCTGCGAACCCCGAAAGGAAAGTCACCACGAGAAGATGGCATGCTAGTTATTGGAATACTTTGAAAGACGAGCTGATTAACGCGTTCAGAGACGTATGTAATGTGTAACAGCTTCCTGTCAGCTTCCTCGAGTGTCTGATTGTGTTGGCAGGAAAGAAATACCTGTCGACAAACATCGAGTCCTTTAGGCCGATAATGTTGTCAATGCTGACTACAACTCGTGCAGTAACGGCAAGGTTAAGGAACGTATTGAAACCATGACAGACCACCATATATGTGTGGTCCCTGCACACAGTATAACCGAAACCCAGATTGACTACCAGGGCATAATAGCCATTACGGGCGTCTCTAAAACAAGGGGCTGTGTAATGTCTATCGATTATTCGAAAGCTTCCTACCGGGTCTCTAAGATTTCTATTAAATGCAACACGGAAATACAGAATCTGAAGCAGATTTCCCCAACTTATTAGAGTAATTTTAAGGAGCCCAATCCAAAATCATGATCAGTGGGCAGCTGGCTGGCCCATTCGATACAGAGCGGTCACTCCACCAGAGTTTCCTCTATCGATGGCGCTATATACAATTGCAGAGAAACCTCTCCTCAGGAATCTTAGCGGCTCGCTGCAAGACTTGATCTTATTAAGAAAGAGAAAATGTCGAGCATTTGCAGATGATCTAAGCACATTTGTGTCGGCACGAGACCGGATACCGCACGAAAAACATTTGCTCAACGGTTACTGTTACTTTGTTGCAGTGAGTAGCCATTATTAGTTGCCCGGCGGTAACCCTTTCCCTACGTTTTGGATGTGTTACAGTTGTAGCAAATCCAAAACGTAGGGAAAGGGTTACAGCTGGACAAGCAACAATGTTTACTCACTGCAACAAAAATAAGAGATGTAGGGCAAAATTGCTAAAATAACTATGGATAGCAAAATTTGTCTGTTCATTTAACATAGATTCCGTCTTTTTGATTTTATGATGGTATATTTCCAATTGTTCTAACACATTTTGGGTCTTAACATTGGTTTTATTATGTAGTACTACGAATTTTTTTTTCTATCCTATTAATAGCTTGTGTGGTTTCTAGCGTACGGTGTGCATAACTGATTTTTCGAAGTGTTTGAAAGCATTTGTGTGTTGTTGGTAGCGGGTTTTGAAATGGAATGTGGACAAAATTAAAGAGTTCATCTTATCAAAAATTTATTTCATAGCGTCTGGTTTGCCAGTACCAGCGCCGATAGCCAAAAGACTACTATCGGCGATTGGATTTTGTATGCTGTGGAAATATTTTAGAAGTAAAATACAGTCCACAAAAGCACATTCTAAAAAGATCGGATTAATAGTAGATATTGACTCAAATAAATGCAGATCAGCCAGAAGAACAAGTAGCACTCGTCAATGTCGGCAAAATACGTTCAAAGCCGAGCTTCCTGAAAATCGCCACAGTCACGAACAGCTACGTAACCCAGTAATAAAGAGGATAAACTTGTATACCAGTTCGGATGTCACCACGCACGCGAAATCTGGGAATGGACGTGTAGCGGGGCGGTTGATAAGATTTCGTTTTACTGTGTCCGGTTCTATTCTAATATTTGTTGTCCACGACACAACAAGGGCCTGTGAACCACTGAAATAGGTTAACTTGAACATAAGAGTTGCCTCTAGTCATCATTCCACTTGTTCTCTTTTCCAGCTCTCCATAACTGAAAAAACGTCTTTCTTGGTACTGTGATATCGTGAAAAAGTAGTTACCAAAATCACTTTCAAGAAAGAATTCCTATATTCAAATGTCCTTTGTAACACACCCACAAAGTACTAAAATTTCAGTAAAATTGTTTCCACTCTTCAGCACACAGAAGACTTCAGAAACAAATTCCCATTCACAGTTATACAAATTCTGTCTCTCGAACGTCAGCCGGTCTAGTACAAGTTAGTTCAGCTTGTCTATAATTGGAAAGTTGAAAGCTGAACTTACCACGCAGTTTTTGAATACGAACGACACAAAAACACTCGCTACACCGAAACAGATGATGCAAGTAAGTGTCTAAAATTCAGATCAATGTTCAGTTTTATACAGCGATAATCAAGTATGGTCACAGTCTGTTTCACGATAACTGAAAGTTTCTCCGCATCTCACGAGGATGTAACTCGTTGTCACTCATTCACTGACCGACTCCAGTATACTATCGTTCCATGTTCTGTTGGGGGCAGCTAATATGATCTCGGTGCATCCTACCGTAGATGAATGTTTAAAAAACACGGTGTTCAAGCGTAGATCGTGTACTCCAATGAACATAGCTAGCACGATTTTTAAAATAGAACTCTGAATAGTCATTGTCCTCTTAGGTGCGCTTTTGCCGTCGCTGAACACATTAATGATTCCTTAATTTAATTAAAATTGGGTAAATCTTTCTCATTTTTCAGCAAGAATATTGTGCTATTATATCTAGGTCATAACTTGATTTTAAGGAGTAGGTAATATGTTACGCGTTATACATTCTCAAACGAAATCCTCAGATTTTAAACAACTTTGAAAATATTGAACAAAACGCTGTAGAAACTTCAGTACGAAGATATTATGCTAAAGCACAAATACTGACCTATTAGCATTTCAGCTCTAGTTTCAGATCTAAGCGGATGTTAATTTTCGGTAAACGGTCTATAACTTGCAAAATCCTTAACGTAACTCTACAGGAACTTCACTCCAATACAATACAACGCTATTAAAATTTCAACTAAGTGTCTTCAGTTTTCAGCGGACATGAAACTTGTCTACAGCATCGATTTTTGTGAAATCTAGTGAAATGAGATCGTTCAGACTCAGGATTAATTACCCTCACATGTTTCTGAACCATCTCAGTAATAAAACAATTGTTTTTAAATTATCAAAATTTTTTGTGTGTGGCGCAAGCACAGATAGTAGTAGTTCGTGTGCTTGCCCTAGCAACGAAGAACTTCTAAAGGGTTGGCGCCATCCCACTCCCTTCCGGTGTTAACTTGCACGTGATGATAGCTACCCAACCTACTTGCTTCCCGACAAACCAGCAAAAACTTCTAAGTCTACTGAGGACTGCAGCGCAGTACGTCAGAATGCAATAAGTTGTGACGCCAGAGAAAAATTGGTGTTTCCGGAAAGAAAAATATGGTAATCTGGCTGACGGGCTAATTGGCACACTATGTGGTAATCTGCATCTAGGAAAATAGAAATCCTCTTCAACTGTTTGAAATTCATTTTTATTGGGCCCACGGCCGGTTTCATGTCATTACAACCACATCTTCAGGTGATCATCTAGATACAAACTTATACCCATTGTATGTAATCTATTTTATAAGAACTCTATTTTAAAATATAATTTAAGTAGCGGGCACTCACATGTCTCGGGTCATACGATGAACAACACTGAGGTTATATGAGAGACCCAACATTCATTGTCAATTTAAAGTAAAAATTGAACCGCTAAAGAGGCGGTATGTCAAAAATAAAAGCTGCACGTAGCGATCGGACTCTCGTTTAATCTGTAAGGACTAATGAAGACAACAAAACGCAGCCTGACATCCCTGGAAATCACTGCAAATTGATATACAAGAACAAATAGAAATAACTCATTGAAAGTTATAATCTATCAACTAATTCGGAAGATAAATAGTGGAAACCGGTGATAGGTCAAAGCTGGATTTCCACTGTAGAAAAACCGGTAGCTAGAAATAAAATAACAGTGCTGATGGTGAGAAGGAACAGTAAAGACAACGAACGTGCTTGAGAAAACTCACCATTATTCAGGCACTCGATCCCATAAAGTCAGCGCACACCAGCTCGAACGGTTCGACACAAAAGGCGCGAAAGTAGTCTGACTAAGAAGTCCAGCACATGCACCATAGACAAAGTGCGCTCTCGACCGCGCGGCAAGAGACATCAAAACGAAGAGGCCTGAAAGTGGCCAGGTTAAATTCAACAACGAAGGTTGCGTAGCTCCCTAACAACTGTTAATGTAAGAACTTGAATTAGAATAGTGAACAAAAATGTTTCCAGAAAAAATTAATAAATCAGTGTACGCGCATACTAAACTAACTATGAAAAGTAAATCGATAATTAAAAAATTTATGCATGTCAATTTCTTCCAGTTTCCAAGAGAATTATTACTTAAAAGAAAATAAACAAATTGGGTGGTTCAATGGAAGTGCCAGACTATGGGGTCCAGAGGTATTGCGTTCGATCTCCGGCCAGCCCTAGGATTTTTGTGTGTCACTTACCACTTCTTTCACCTGACTTGAAAAATAAGGAGGTGTGGTTCGGACTCCACGCTGAACCGTAGATTCGCCTACAACAGGGCCATGCCCAGTAAAGCATTGTGGTGCTCATACCAGTTCTTGAATTGATGACAATTTCAGTTATCTCGTTCTGTATAATATTTTCCGTGCGTCTGCTATGTGTGTGATATGCGTCACTTCCGTATGTAAGCTGAACAGTGTGTGCGATTATTGTTCGTTTGTGTCACTTGCGTTTTCGCAATGTAATTTCATAAAAGCTGTCAACAGTGCCTCACTGTATAAAAATACCGTCAGACAGGAATGTTGCGGTTGAGGTAGTTTGTTACCTCACCACTGGAACAGTTATTAAAACTACGGTGGTGTTCCTTTTACAAACCACGCTCACTGTTCCAGGAATTCTGCATCCAAATGTGCTTAAAGCTGTATTGCCTCAGTATAGGTATTTGGTTCCGATGGACACGACAAAGGCTCAAAGTACAAAGGATATTTTCACGTGGTCGAGGATCGGTATTCGATTCCCTGTGTTATTGCATTGATTTGCCTGTGGTGTTTGTGAAGCTCAGGCGCAGGCAGCTAGCCGAGATCGGTAACGCGAGATGCCTCACTGTGAAAGGTCACCGATTTGAGCCACGTGTCGGCGGGACGTTGATTTCAGAGTGTAAAATAACCCGCCCGACTAGTCTTTGGAGCTGATCGGAGAATGCAGTGCTGCTTGTTGTCACAGAAATGGCGTGATCGTTCGGGGAAGAAGAATGCAGGCACACTTAGTTTCAAAAGCATATCACAGATTGTAAAATCGTCTGTCATATCTTATCCTCGTACGAGGATTGGAACTTTAATAGCGGCAACTATTTATTTACAGCTCGTACAAAATAGATAGCAGTGATGACACTTTCTGCAGGACCTGACCATCATTTTGCAGGACAATGCTCAAGCACGTACAGTGCAAGCTGTTACTGATTTGTTTGACTGATGGGGCTGCTAAGTGCCATACCACCTACTGCCCTCCTCTGACTTAGGCCCTCGTGTGTTCCAACTCGATTTTTAAACGGAAGGAAACACTTCACGGTATTCGCTTCAGAACTGCTACAAATCCGTCGGGCAATAGACTGCGCTGCTGGAATTGTCAACACAACTGGCACTGCTAAGAGTATCCTATGAATTCCACATCGCTGGCAACGGGTTATACACAATGCTTGTGACTACTCTGAATATCAGTAAAACTTTGAAACACGTATCTATTTTGTAGGAACTGTAAATAAATTGTTGCCACTATTAAAGTTCCAGCCCTCGTTCAATTCAGCAAGTTGTAATTTTGCAGTTCAGCGAGGAATGGTACATAAATAATAATGTGAAAGCGTTTTGATGAACCTTCTGCCAGCCACTTAAGGAATTGCAGATTAGTGTTTTAACCCTGCTGTTCTGTTCGGGTCTATATGACCCGAAACGAATATGAACGTTATTTTACATTATGTAAATACCAATATATATTTATGAAACTTTGTGACTTTGTCTGAAAATGGATGAGCAGCATGTGTTTTAAAAGGTTTTAAAAAAGTTTAAGAAGTTTGGGCTTCAACTGTAATAGTTGCATATGTAATGTTCGGGTCATAATGACCCGACACAAATATGTTTAGTGTAACTCGTATTTATTTCTAAAATCTGGAAATGGCGAAAATTATTTTTGTTGTGTTGTGTGGGAATAGTGACTGCATCATTCCAACTTACTCTCAACAATCACCTAAAGCTCCATGCGTTCACAACAATGGGCTTGTTTGTTGCTTTCCCCAGGAAATAATAATTGGCAGTTCTCAATAATTGGAATGCTTTGTTTCTGCCCAGTTTGACTTGTGACACCATGGCGATGAGACCATTGAATGATCGTGAGTTGGAAGAAATAGTAAATGCCTCACCAGATGAAGGATCACTTTCTGAGTTTGAAGATCACATCAGCAATGCATCTGAAAGCGAGTGTTCCGATGACAGTTACGACAGTCCACAGCCCATACAAAATAGTGTAGAGACTTTTCTTTCTAAAAATGGGAATATAGAATGGCAGTTGCATCCACCAGCACAACATGGTCGCCTACCAGCTTCGAACATCATCAAGAGTACCCCAGGAGTTACCAGGTATGCAGTCAGCAGAATATCTGATGTAAAATGTTCATTTGAAGCAGTATTTCACACAGCGCTTCAAAATGAAATAATAGAGATGACAAATATTGAAGGGCAGCGAGTTTATGGTGAACAGTGGACAGATATTGATGGTTCTGTTTTCCATGCATACTTAGGACTCTTACTCCTAGCGGGTGTATATCGATCTCATGGGGAGTCTACAAAAAGTTTGTGGGATAAAGATACTGGGCGAAACATATTTCGAGCAACCATGTCTCATGAAACATTCTGTAAGATATCACGTGTCCTGCGATTTGACAAGAAATCTACTAGAGAGGAAAGACGACGTACTGACAAACTTGCCGCAATTCGTAGTATTTGGGAGAAGTGGGTAGAGGTCCTTCCTAAACTGTATAATCCAGGAGAAAATGTTACTGTTGACGAGCAGTTAGTAGCATTTAGAGGTCGCTGTCCATTCAAGCAGTATATCCCAAGTAAACCGGCAAAATATGGGATCAAAATATGGACCATGTGTGACAGCAAAACTTCATACGTACTGAAAGCCCAAATTTATACAGGAAAGGTGAGTGGAGCGGCACCAGAAAGAAATCAGGGAATGAGGGTGGTATCTGATCTCACTTCTGAGTTACGTGGTCAGAATATCACGTGTGACAACTTTTTTACGTCGTACAATTTGGGGCAGCTGCTTCTGAAAAGGAAATTGACTATGTTGGGAACTATACGGAAAAATAAGCCGGAGCTTCCACACAAAATGACCAACAAGGAGGTACACAGCTCTTCATTTTACTTCACAAATGACACTACTGTGGTTAATTATATTCCTAAGAGACACAAGAATGTTGTACTTATGAGCACTCTCCACCATGATGCGGAAATCAGTGACAGGGCTGATAAGAAGCCAAAAATGATTTTGGACTATAATTCAACCAAAGGTGCTGTAGACACGCTTGATCAGTTATTAGGTACATATACATGCAAACGAAAAAGTAATAGGTGGCCAATGATAGTTTTCTACAATATTCTTGATGTTTCTGCTTATAATGCATACGTTTTGTGGATTTCGGTTGACCCTAATTGGAATGCAAGCAAATTGACTAGAAGGAGAATATTCTTGGAGGAACTTGGAAAGTCACTGATAAAAGAACATATTGCATCAAGAACGCATTTCCCAAGAACAGAAGATTCTTTGAGAATGGTCACAAGCATCCAAAACCCGAATGATGTGGGTGGTGTGTCAGAATCGGTAACAACAAGAAAATCTACAAAACGTGCACGCTGTAAGTTCTGTCCATCAAGTAATGACAATAAAACAAACATGGTGTGTGGAAAATGTAGTAAACATATTTGCAAGAAACATGTAACCTACTTGTGTCCACAGTGCAAGCAGTAAGAAAAGAACTGTAGTATTTTATAAGATGATTGTATTGAAAATTCTGTTGTTTCAAATTTATGTGAATACTTGTGCCTAAACTACAATCAGTAAGAAGAGAGGATTCTAAAGTTGTAGTGCTTTCTATGTTGGAATGTAATAAAAAAACTGTAGTGTGTTCTGTACTGTAGTGTGCTCTAAGATGAATATCTGTAATGACAACTGTCTGTTGTTAGAAAATGTCAATACTTACGTCTAAACTGTCAACAATAAGAATAGAAGTATGGAAAAACTGTAGTGCTTTCTAAGTTGAATGCCTGTAATGGAAACTGTCTGTTGTTTCAAATTTATGTGCATATTTAAATGAAAAATATCCCTCAATAAAGTTGTATGCATTGTTATTATTATTATTATTACCATTATTATTATTATTATTATTATTATTATTATTACTAACAAGGTACTGGAATAGAACAACAATGTCGATAGCTAAAACTGTACCAAAATTTATGTTTCTAAAGCATTTTGATATGTCGGGTCATATTGACCCGAACAGTATATATGTCAAGTAAAAGTGAACAGAACAGCAGGGTTAAATGTAGTAGACATGTAACCTCCACACCCACCCCCCACCCCCCACCCCCTACCCCGGCCACGTCTTCTGCTTCACGAATCATTTTTGCCACTTATAGTGTTAATGAAGCTAATTATTTACAATACCTTCAAACCTTGCGATCTCCCGTGTGGTTTTCTGGTAGAAGGTATGGGTAACATTCACCGCAGTGTCTCAGTGTTTGTCGCAACAACAATGTCTTACAAAGCTTGTTTCGGTTACAACAAGAAAAACACGTATTATTTCCCAAATGAACTAATCTGTGTGCGCCCTTCGGTTGACGGATCGTGTTTGGCACTGTTTCACGAATTTTTAATCTAATTTCGTGCTGTTTCTCGAACTGTGTCTAAGACTAGTGGAGTGACTGGATTGAAAAGTTCCTAGCAAACAGGACATAGTATGTCACATTTGATGGAGAAATCTCCAGACGTAAAAGTAACTTCGGTCATTACATGAGCATTAGTTTTCAGAACACCCTGTAGTGTTTATTTTAATTTTAAACAACGAAATATCTCTAAAAATAGAAGGTGAGAAAGTAATATTTTCAAAGGGAACATCTGTCCCTGCTAAAACTGGCCACACTCGAACTCCTCCATAGAGGGTTAACTTTTTATTTTCGAATGGAACTCCCCCACTTTTATGGCAGATTCGTTTTCTATGAAAAAAAATACCTATGGTTTACCTGAAACAATTTTTTCCTTTCGAGGTAGATGGCCCTATAACCGACTCGAAAGTTACGGCGACTGGACGGAAGAACACACCCAAATCAGTCACCCTGATGGCGAGATTGGAGGGGACTCACCGAAGTCAAAATCAAGAGTCGTCAAAGTATGGGACTCATCGAAATCAACCCAGAATGGAACAGAAAACTGCGTTACGTTAAATGTAGCTTATAACCAGATTTTAAATGTATGAACGGAAAAGTTTTACTGTACAGTCAAATTTACAAATTAAAATAAATTTTTAGCAATAATTATTTATCGAAAATGTGAAGAATACCCGAGTGAGTCCGTTCTTAATGGCGAAAATGCAAAATATTGAGTATTGTGTGATTGTAGTATCATCTACCACGAATGGAAAAGGTTGTTTTTTCCTTTTTGAACCCTAACTATTTTTGGTGTGGACCCCGAACCTACAATAAAACCCGATGGGAAGGTGGGCGGGTTACGAGATGGCCATTTTTAGCACAGATAGATGTCCTTGAAAATATTACGTTTTGATCCGGAACATTTTTTTCGTTTTTTTTGTGGGATCTTTAGTTGTTCCAAGTTAAAACAAACATCCGTATATAAATGACCTAGTGGACATCGTCGGAAGCACCGCCGGCCGCTGTGGCCGAGCGGTTCTAGGCGCTACAGTCTGGAACAGCGCGACCGCTACGGTCGCAGGTTCGAATCCTGCCTCGGGCATGGATGTGTGTGATGTCCTTAGGTTAGTTAGGTTTAAGTAGTTCTAGGTTCTAGGGAACTGATGACCTTAGAAGTTAAGTCCCATAGTGCTCAGAGCCATTTGATCCATTTGAACAACAATATTAAATAAATGGTTCAAATGGCTCTGAGCGCTATGGGACTTAACATCTGAGGTCATCAGTCCCCTAGAACTTAGAACTACTTAAACCTAACTAACCTAAGGACATCACACACATCCATGCCCGAGGCAGGATTCGAACCTGCGACCGTAGCGGTCACGCGGTTCCAGATTGTAGCGCCTAGAACCGCTCGGCCACCAACAATATTAAATATTATCTCGCAGAAGGTTAAATTTTTCTTAACACGACAATATTAAAGTTTAACTAGAAGTTTCTTTACAAAATTGTTCCTACACTTACGTTATGATGTTGGTCAGCACTACGAAAATCGTCCGATTCCGTTTCAGAGTTCGGATGCCAATCAATCTTACGATGGATCGTTAGCTATGTGACAAATTGAGCAAAAGATTACCCAAGGTCGCTCGAGTTTACAGTGAACCAACAAGTTTACACCTCTGCATGCGGTATTTACCTTCAGCTGCGATGAGCTGTCGTCTGCTAGGCCGCTCTCTTCCGCTGAAATTCCTGTAAAACTAATTACACCTTTGCTGAATTTTCCAGAAGAAACTTTCCCTATGTTTCTCGTTATGCGAGAGAACATGTACTCATCCCTAGTCTTAGAATGTGGCGATATACACACGCATGATTGGAGCAGCATGCATATTATAATGCCCTCTCAGTTCTCGCAAGAACAATTAACTAATTGGCTGGTTCATTTCTCCACAGTTGGAGCTGAAAGATTCTATAGCTAATTTCTATCTGGATATCAGCTGCTGTGAACGCAGTGTTCACGCAAATTACTCCTCTGCATCGTACAGAGTGTTATGCAGTCAGTTCTGCACTTGATGCCAGTTCAGAGAAGAGCCCTCGAAAATTTCCGTCTTGTCTTACTCATAGTCGACTGTTTCCCTACCTGGGTTCTTTCGTTCTTAACGTCACAGCTTTTTTCGACCGATAGGAGCGTTCCTGTTATTTTGTGGAAACTCTATCAATCACAAGGTCCCTACCATTACATTGCATCGAAAATTTGGCTCTTTTCTCCTTCCTAGCGCGTTTCCCTCAATCGGACGTTTTATGCCTGTTCCAGATGCCTAACTGGGTACATTGACTCTCTCACGTGTGTACCACTCCCTGGACACATGATCAAAAGTGCGTCACTGGTCTTGTTTCGTATCCATTTGGAATTCCGAAATGCATTTTTCTAAAAGCTTTCTTTCCTGTCCTCCCTCGTATGGGCCATTATACTCGCTCTCCCCATCTGAGTCAGCGGGTCGGTCACTGACTTTCCACCTGGGACCTGGGACACCCCTTTAAGTGGTTTCCGTGGTACCCCCTGTAATGCCGCCTTGCCCCTGCATCGTCCCTCTGAATTCCAGCT
Organism: Schistocerca piceifrons; assembly: GCF_021461385.2. Classification (NCBI taxonomy): domain Eukaryota; kingdom Metazoa; phylum Arthropoda; class Insecta; order Orthoptera; family Acrididae; genus Schistocerca; species Schistocerca piceifrons. The sequence continues at coordinate 971,354,840 of NC_060139.1, read as the reverse complement.
TAAAACGCCTCTCGCTGTTTGTTTCACCTTCCGCTGAAACATGCATTATAGGAACGCTGTGTTAATTAACGTCGATTGAATGTCATCCCTTTTTGCATTACATAATGCTAGGCAAATTTGCTCATTACTGCTGAATTAAGTTAGGTGCCATATTCACCTTCCTGTTACGATGTATAAAACTCTCATGTAAGGTGAAAATCTGACCTTCATTTATTCTGCTACCTTACAACACATTCTAGTAGATATTGTCCTAGTACAAGAGAACTATTAATTTCATAAATGTGATACACACATCTATGAGCCCAGTGCTTGAATACTGCTGACCAGTGTGGGATCCGTACCAGATAGGGTTGATAGAAGAGATCGAGAAGATCCAACAGAGAGCTGCACACCTCGTTACAGGAACATTTAGTAATCGCCAAAGCGTTGCGGAGATGATATATAAATTCCAGTGGAAGACTCTGCAAGAGAGACGCTCAGTAGCTCGGTACGAACTTTTGTTGAAGTTTCGAGAACATATCTTCACCGAGGAGTCAAGCAGTATATTACTCCCTCCTAAGTATATCTCGCGAAGAGACCGTGAGGATAAAATCAGAGAGATTAGAGCCCACACAGAGGCATACCGATAATCTTTCTTTCCACGAACAATACGAGACTGGAATAGAAGGGAGAGCCGGTAGAGGTACTCAAGGTACCCTCCGCCACACACCGTCAGGTGGCTTGCAAAGTACGAATGTAGATGTAGAAAATGTAAGAAATCATTACTTCCATCGTTCTATACGATACCTGCTATATAGCACTGATACGAGGGACATTCAATAAGTAATGCAACACTTTTTTTCTGAGAGCGAGTTGATTTTATTGAGGATTCCTATACACCGTATTATTCTGCTCTCGTTTGGCTTCAAAACCCTATCTCCCAACATAATCCCAGTTGAATGCGACGTCTTTACGCCACCTTACTGGTGTGGCCTGTAAGCCCGCATGGTACCACTCCATTGGTCGACGCATCAATAGCCTTCCCATCATCCACGTGCTGCTCGTGGCGGAGCGCATCCATTGGGCGAAACAGGCGGAAGTCCCAAGACGCTAAATTAAGTTTTCCGAGCTTGTCTCGGGTATGCACAGGCCTCGCGTTGTCATCGAGACGGAGAAGTTCGCTTGCGTGTTTGTGCCGATGAATACGCCGAAGTCGTTTCTTCGCTTTTCTGAGAGAGTGTGCATCCGGCCGGCACGCGGAAGAACGAACAGATTTGCGCGACCTTGTTGCGGTGATGACAGACGCCTTGGCCAACGACTCGCCGTGCTTTTGTTCATTGCGAGGTCTCCTTAGAAATTCTGCAAGGTCTTGTGAATACCTGCGGTGCTCTGTGTTTGCAGCAAAAGAAGCTGAATGACAGCACTCTACTTCGAACGCACCTACGCTACAGACGCCATTTTGATAGCCACGTATAGCGGCGCCACCTGTCGGTAGGTCATGAAACTGTAGAGGCTGAAGCGAGAATATTCCGTCATAACCCGCTACAAATTTCGAATTTTTTCAACTGCAGCTGGCTGAGAAAAAGGATGTGTTGCGTTACTTATTGAGCGCCTCTCGTATGAGTAAACGTTTGAGTAGAAAAGTATTGCGTAAAAAGATATTGATATGAAAGTACCAAGGAATATCCGTTTTTATTTCCCGTGACCCTACCCATCAATGCACAGGTCCTGATTCTCATGAGAGTACGCCGCTGGGTACCGGAGGACCCAGTATAGCTATCACATCCGACAGACAAGAATGAACTAGTGAAATTGTAAACGATGTTATTCAGAAAATCATTAAGTGGTTCTCTGCAAATGGGCTCTCATTAAACTTTGACAAAACACAGTAATACAGTTCCACACAGTAAATGGAATGACCCCATTCATAAATATAGACTTCGATCAGAAATCGGTAGTTAAGGTAGAATATTCAAAATTTCTAGGTGTATGCATTGATGAGGGGTTGAACTGGAAAAACACACTGAGGATCTGCTGAAACGTTTGAGTTCAGCTACTTATGCTATTAGGGTCATTGCAAATTTTGGCGATATACATCTGAGTAAATTAGCTTACCACGCCTATTTTCATTCTCTGCTTTCGTATGGCATCATATTCTGGGGTAACTCATCATTGAGTAAAAGAGTGTTCATTGCACAAAAGCGTGTAATGAGAATAACTGCTGGAGCTCATGCAAGATCATCCTGCAGACACTTATTTAAAGAGCTAGGAATCTTCACTGTAGCCTCACAATATATATATTCACTTATGAAATTTGTTATTAACAATCCGAACGAATTCAAAAGTAATAGCAGTGTACATGGCTACAACACTAGGAGAAAGGATGATCTTCTCTACTCAAGGTTAAATCTAACTTTGGCTCAGAAGGGGGTAAATTATGCTGCCACAAAAGTCTTTGGTCACTTACCTAATAGCATCAAAAGTCCGACAGATAGCCATATAGCATTTAAAAGGAAATTAAAAGAATTTCTTAATGGCAACTCCTTCTACTCATTAGATGAATTTTTGGATATAGTAAGTGGGAAATTTCCCAAACCCACAAAAAAAAAAATTAAAAATATTGAGAGTCATGTAATATTTTGTCTAATGTAATATCTTGTATAGACACCTTTTATTAACCTGACACGTTCCACATCATTACGAAGTGTCGTATTCACGATCTATGGAACAAGTACTAATCTAATCTAATCTCTAATCTTTTCCCCGTTGCGACAAAATGCGGGGACAGGAGACGCAGATGAGGGCCACAGTGGCCGAATACCTCGCCATTGTTTGAGCGAGAGAACTCCTGCTGACGCGCGCAGACACTAGAGGTGTAAGCGACGTCTGGAGGATGACCGAGCCTCGAGTGCTCTCGGTTGCTCCGGTCCGGGCCATACGTCGTTCTGCTAAAAATCGGGGGGGCCCGGCCGGCAGCCCATTGTAGTCGATGTTAATTCCGCCGACATTAGTATTCGGCGGGCGCAGGCGAGCTGAGCTGTACTTCTGTCACCGGGCAACAAGAAAGCCGCGGCGGCCGCGGCCGCTGCCCCTCACTCTTGTTTGATCTGCTGCGCGGGGCCTTAAATCAAGCCTCGCCTCGCCTCGCCTCGCTGCGCTGCGCTCTGCTGTGCAGCGTTTTATTTGCGGCCGGCAGCGAAATACAAATGGCTGGCGGTGCGGCCCGGGCCCCAGAATGTGGCCGCGACTCCCGTCCGAACGCCACCAGCTCCGGTTAGCATAAATCGCGGGACGAGTGCACTTTTAATTCTTGTACTGCGTTCCCGTTCTCATTGTCTCTAGAGGGTGGCTTTCGCAGAATTCCGTCTGCCCTGCCAACCCGTTCTGTTGCTGGGCCCGGCTTGTACCTTCTATGGTTCGAGACATACCGTAGGGGTAATAATAAAATTTTAATTACCACCTCGGGAAAGAAAAGCAGTCTGCAATGATGAAACTTGGTGCTGATGTTAGTCCTCCTCCGCGTAGACGCCCTTCGATACGACACATCGTTACCAATGGTGCGTGACTTAGAGGGGACGTTGTTTGCAGAGGTCGCCATTTTGTTTGCATAAGAAAATCACTTTGTCGTCGTTCTGTAGATACCTGACACTCAATGGTTACTTTGTCCGATCGCAGGGGAGTAGCCCCTGAAGGCCACGTTAGGAAAATACGGAGGGCGAGGCAAAAATTCTTAGTCCAAAGAAGGAGCGTGTTTGATTGAAGAGTAAAAACTAGGACTGTTGATAAAACATCGATACATAGACATATACTCTGAGAAATATCGATATATACAGGCTTCTTCTTTTCCCCAGATATACCGATATATCGATATCAAAATGGCAATATCGAGTGCCAAAATTTTAATTTATATTACGTTTTTTCACAATTTTCGCTACAGATTTGTTCTTTTGAAATTTTATTTGAGCGTAGTCTTAACAATACGAGAGAAGGAAAGTTGCTACTCACCATATAGCGGAGATGCTGAGTCGCGATAGGCACAACAAAAAGATTCACACAATCATAGCTTTCGGCCATTAAGGCCTTTGTCAGCAGTAGCCACACATACACACACGCACGCACACTCACGCAAGCACAACTTGCACACACATCTGCAGTCTCAGAGAGCTGAAACTACACTGTAGATGTGTGTGCAAGTTGCGCTTGCGTGAGTGTGTGTGTGCGTGTGTCTATGTGTGTCTACTGCTGACAAAGGCCTTAATGGCCGAAAGCTATGATTGTGTAAATCCTTTTATTGTGCCTATCGCGGCTCAGCATTTCCGCTATATGGTGAGTAGCAACTTTCCTTCTCTCGTATTGTTACATTCCATCGTGGATTTTCCATTGTTTGAGAACATAGTCTTACTAATTTTTGAGCTTTCATCTCGTCTAATCTTTCTCTTAGACTGTGTGAGGCAATTATATGTAGCACAAAAGAAGTTCGATTGCCCTGGGAAGGGGAGAGGGGTCAAGGAGGAGAAGGTGGCGGTGTAAATGGATTAACAAGCTTTCTGATGTGAAGAAATAGCACATCAGCTGCGTTCAAAATCAGTTCTCAGCGCAACTAGTATGCTATATCATCACATCGGCATTTTACAAAAACAGTTGCAGGCAATGATGAACGAAAATCTAACTAACAAGATTGGTGTTGGCGGTGGGCGGAAACGTGTGATGGTAAATGCTTACGTAATCGGCGCGTGGCGAAATCAACAGAAACTGCAATGTTTAGCTCCACCATGCAATTTTGACACTACAACTGCTAGATGGCTGGCGTCGGCAGAAATTTTAAAAAAATAATAAAAAAACAGGGAAGTTGACGTGAAGTGTTCGTGACAAATCCGATATTTGACGAAATCGAGCGACTGAGTTACCGGACACCTTTTACTGTGCCACTTACATGCAGTTACCATTGTTCGAAGTTGTTATCGCCAAGAGTGAGAGTGCATCGTTTTCTTTTCAATTCTTGCTCAAAGGCAGGCTACTAGTTCGTTGTTGTACAGAATATCTAATAATAAATCAAAACTTAAATATACAGCCCTAAAGCCGACAGTATATTACCAATGTGAAGCCGATATTTTAAGTTTATTTTTAAATATCGATATATCGGATTGCCGATATTTTTAAAAATATCAACAGTCGTAGTAAGAACCGCTCTTTCTACGGTTTTCAGCAACACTTCCTTTTTACAATTTCCCGTATTGCAGCCCATACACGATCAAATTTGCTTGTCAAACTCGTTCTTTTTTTTTCACGGGTTGTCAAACAAGCCTGTACGCATACTAAAAGAGTTTGTCAATTTAATCTCAGTTTTGAAGCAGACGCTCTTTGTATCGGGAAGTACAGAGTGGCTATAATTAAACTTTCGGTCCTTGAGCCAGTCTAGACGAAAAACTATTTGTCGTACTGGTGCCAAACTCAATAGGAATGATGTGCAGACTGTGCGCTGCAGTACTTGAGTTGTTATTGTTAGTTCCATGACTTGCCATTAGGCGGCGGTACTGGTGCGATGACGTAGGTTCAATCACAGTTATCAGTGTGCATTACAGCTGCAGACGTGCATCATGGGTCTGGACCAGACGAGCAGGGTTTTAATCGTAAAGCTGTTTTATCGAAACAGCAGCAGTAGTACTGCTGCTCTTCGCCAAAATGGATCCATTAGAGCTGGGCTTCCCAACGTGTGGTCCGCGGACCCCTTAGGAGTCCGCTGGCTCTTTCTAGAGGGTCCGCGGCCACCCTTCACCAAATCGTGTAAAATAATGAGTAAAATTATTAAATAAAAATGTGAAAATAAAATTCATCACTATTTTTTTCGTGTGAAAAACGTATGTACTTTTACTTCAGGTCGTATTCCCAAGCAGCCTTTGTGGTTCCTAAGTGAGAACGCATATACAGTTTAGTGCGGGAGAATGCGGCTTCTCTGATCAACTGTTTCGCAACAATACGGGGGTCGTTTGTGCGCCGGCTCACGGCGGTAGATGCGCTGAAACCTTTTACGCATGCGCAGAGCGAGCTTCGTCGACCAATCACAGCGCACGCTGGCACGTATGCTGCCCCAGGCATCATTAAATGTTAAATGTTTGTCAGTGCACTACCTATTTCATAAGTCGATTTTTGACCTTCAAGTTGTTTTCATTCATCTCTAACCAAAGACTGTTGATACTTCAGGGGGGGGGGGGGGGGGAGGGGGGGAGGTCATTGGGAACATGGAACTTGCATTAAGAAGCTTTCAGTTCCCATGGGTCTCGCTCTGAAATTTAAAGTTACTGTGCTCTTGACTGACTAGGGGTCCGCCATGGATTTTTGACTGAAGAAGGGGTCCACCAGCTGGAAAGGTTGGGAAGCCCTACATTAAAGGAATACGTACAGGTCTCTTTGCATACCACAATAGAAGAATATGATTCGCAAGCTCGAAGTGAGGAATTGGAAATTGCTCCTGGGAAAGACTGACGGCCGATTGGACCACAAATTGTTGAAGTTACTGCTCCAATGGCTGCTAATGCTGGACGTAATTTGCGATCTTCGAGTAGTGTACGAGCCGGGTCATGACAGCTGGACATTCCATGGTCCATCGCTGTTTCGGGCAGCAGTAGAGCTATCTCTAGCGTTTTTTCAGGTTTTCGTGGATGCAAATTGCCGTCACACTGAGCAAATTTGTAACCTGCATCGTAAATATGGTACACAATTAACAAATGTTACCCTGTCATGTAGAAATCAGGGAAAGACTGAAACAGAGAGACAAATATACCCATGGAAATCTGCTAAAGGAAATTCTACACCCAGGGCATGATGAGTACATCAACTTTCCCCGAATGGACAGCCAGACTTTTAATAACTGGGTAGCTTCGCCGTCACAATGCAAAATAAGACCCAAGTACCCAACAATTTACTCTCTTCTAACGGGTCCTCCCACGGCAGTTCATTAAAATACCACAATGCGTAAAGATATATGTCGTCCGTCGAAGAACCGGAGAGCTTCGATTTTTATTTTTTTACAGCGCCGATTGTATTGTGGGTAGAACATTGATTTTCTCTTAACTTCATCCAGTGTAGCATATGGCTGAAAAAGACGCAACACCTCTACCATTTTTATAACAGCTAGTGCTATATTGTTTTTATCCTTGATTGCACTTTCCGTAGTTGTGCAAACTCGCGATGCAGTGAGATAAATTGTAACACAAACTCTTTCGCTAAACGCGCGGGGCGAAACGTCGACACAGTCAATGTCCGTGAGCTTGTTTCTCAGTGTCAACCAACCACACTGGAAATCAGACCAGCGTGTCGAGCACATCGCGGAATTACATCCGTCTTGGAGGGTTCCTTGAAGTCCCGTAACAATCTTGGCAACTCCTGCTGGCTTCCACGTACTAATAATGAACGGCTACCTGCCACGCAGACACGCTGTAGTACAATGATGACTGAATCACATTCCAGCTCCCTTGAGTGGAAATCCTCGTGATATAATCCCGGTCCTCCGTGCGGATTTCGAATGCGCCACCGTTCAACCAGCTGAGCAGGGTACGCGAAATGACATTACTCCCTAACTCGATATTCCACCTGTTACCGGAATTACAGGCCAGGAAACGCCCATACATTTACTTCTTTCTTATTTACGAAAAGAATAAGGAGTATTCGGGATTGCCCCCTCCTCCACCCTCCTCCCCCTCGCCCCCTCCCCCCCTCCACCACAGGCAAAGTGATTACAGACAGCCCGCCGAGGTGGCCGACCGGTTCTAGGCGCTACAGTCTGGAACCGCGCGACCGCTTTGGTCGCAGGTTCGAATCCTGCCTCGGGCATGGATGTGTGTGATGTCCTTAGGTTAGTTAGGTTTAAGTAGTTCTAAATTCTAGGGGCCTGATGACCTCAGAAGTTAAGTCCCATAGTGCTCAGAGCCATTTGAACCATTTGATTACAGACGAGGTACATGCTAGGGCAGTTCGATGAGTAAATGGCACCATCTACAGACATCCGTGCCTATGTTATAAACTTTAATTTCTCACAATGAACGTGTTTCTGACAAAAGTCAGTTTTCAACAGCCGTCACCATAAAATAGAGATTTGACAATCGAAATTAGCTTGATGACCTCACCCTTTGCACTGAACAGTTGTAGAAGAAGCAGAGCACTCGTATTGTACGTTTTCTAAAGAGAGTTATTATTCAGCGTAAGTTTTCTGTGCTTTCTATGTTCTGCCCTGCCTGAATTATGTTCTTTTCAGCCCCATAAATATCTTCCTTAGTAAAACTGCTACTTTCTAGGTTTCTATCTGTGTGAAACTTTTCAAAATAGAGTTTTTACTTTTTAAATTTCATTGAAAACTTTAACCTATATATGTAATGTGACATTATGCTCACTAGTGGCTGTATGGAACCATTACGGCTGCAACATATGAAGCTTTTGGGTTTAAGGCACCCACGGGCATTATTACGTCAGTTGTGTGCAGATCTTGTGAACAAAACGCATCTGACTTGCCGCATATTAATAATCTCATTAGTTAGATCTCTAATGCAAAACACTTACACAGGCACTAAATTAAATAACGTAAAGGATGTGAATGTAATCAGGATAGGCAATCACTATACCCTAAATGCATCAACAATGTTCATCTCTGGCCCTAATAATCAGTTTGGCTTACCTGTGCGACAACGAATAATTAAGCTGTGCCTTATACCTGCATTCCATTACTGCAAGCTAAAAAAAGTTATTTAAATTGCGCTTGCCATGTGCAAAAAATGCAATAGTATTACCCGCCAGCTTAATACTCGGATCTCACGACCTGCTATGCGACTCTGACTCACTCTGTTTTAAAACTTTTAAATAGCCAGTGGAATGTGGAGGCTCAATATCGAATAATTTGAAAACGGTTCAGTTGTATACTGATCAGCGAAAATAAAGAAAGCTTGAATAAGGCCACATTATTAATCATTCTTACTACTGTATGAATGCGAAACACAAAAGCTCTTCAGATTAATTCTTTACAAAAAAACTACAGACTTCCGTAGAATTAAATCTTTGATCAAAATTTACATTCAGTATTTAAATATGAAAACGGATAGCGACTGATGTATTTCTTCTTGAGTCCCATGTAAGCAGAAGATAATGTAACAACAGTGTCGTAGCAGTCAAAGAATGCTAGTTGCGGAAACCTACAAAGCAAACCTGAAAATGTTCCGTAACCAAGACATTCCCCTTCCTTCAAAGGTAGCGGACGCGGCTGGATGTTACACACACACACACACACACACACACACACACACGCACTTGCTCGCGCAAACTGAGTTCTCGACAACAACATGAACTTTGGCACCCAGAGAGTCTCCTTTATACGTGTACTGAGAAAAAGTGTTACCTGTGGCCAGTGTCACAAAACTGCCACTTCCCATACTGTAACAATGTAGTTTACAGGATGTATTTCATTTATTTATTATTGCTTCCAATCTCGTCACCCAACTACTGAAATCTAATGCGCGTGTATTTCCACATAGTTCCAGAACTTTGTAAAGAACAGTAATTAAACATTCGCTTCAAAATTTGTAATATATACGGGGCAGTCAAATCAAAACCGAACCCGCCACTAGTGGACCACGAATGGTTCCATTTAAAAGTAATCACCAAACGCGTTAAGAGATTTATCTCATTGGAAGACGAGACGATCAGTTCCTGTTTCGTAGAACGCTATCGGCCACTTGACGGATCCACGCTGTATGCAATCTTCCACTTCCTCGTCCGACTGAAAGCGAAGTCCGCGCATGTTTTTCTTCAGATGTCCAAAGATGTGAAAAACACACGGTGAAAGATTCGAACTGTACGGAGGATGTTCCAGTGTTTCGTTGAAGCATAACCTTCCTCCTATTGGCAGTGTGGGGCGGGCGTTGTTGTGCAACGGGATGATTCTGTCCGACGGCATTCCGACAGCCTGAGGGCAAAAGGCAAAGACAGCAGTGGCAACATCCCACATCTTCCTCGCCAAACAAATCTATAGCTGTCCACACAAGTTTCAGTAAGGCCATAAGGACCTTCTTATTCGACTACAGGGCCCTCTGCTCATAGAGTTCCTCGATCGATTTGGTTGGCAAACAACGGAACATCCTCCATACACCCTGTATCTTTCACCGTGTGATTTTCACTTGGAAAAGAACGCTACGTCCTCCATAAACCCTGTGATTTTCGCATCTTTGGCGACTTGTCTGGACGTCGGTTTCAGTCGGATGAGGAAGAGCAAGAATTGGTGCGGTTGTGGATCCGTCAGCGGCCAACAGGGTTATGCGAAACAGGTAATGATCGTCTCGTCTTTCAGTGGGATAAATGTCTTAAAGCGTGTTCGATTTTCATTTGACGGCACCTCATATTTAAGCGTTTTCAGTAAATAGCGAAATCAAATATAATACAAAAAAGAAAAAAATATCAAATATAATAACAGATGACGAAACTGTCGTGGTATACAGTAACAGAAGTAAGAACATTCCAGATGAGTCCACAAAAGAGTCGTTTTCGAGGTAATTGGGAATGAATGGCTACAGGCCGCCTCTTACTTCATTGTGAAACACTGTCCTAGTTAGAACCAATATAGGCGTATTTTAGATGTAACTATTTCGATGAATTCCCCATCTAAATGTGCTCAAATATCATCCACGGTCCGTGGTTGTGGAATGTTGTAGATGCACAGTGCGGCACCTGCACATTTTGCTACTGATGTAAGATGACATCTAATACGCTGAAACTTCTTAATAAATTATTCGCTTAAACTGCTGAGTGAAACTGAATGCAAGTGTCACTTTGCTAGTCTTTATCCTTTCAACACTGACCTCAAACTTTTCGTAGTCATTAATTACTCTCAATATACAACGGTAAGGCGATGTGAGTGCTACTAAATTAACTCAAAAGAATGGCTCTGGCTAAAAAGAAATGTTAACAATAACCTATACATTTCATTAAGCACTTACCTCACAAAAATCTTCATTACGCGACTTACTGCAACACAGCGAGCGTCAGTACTGCCAACTAAATAAAAGATTCTGATTTTTTTTAAGGCTCTAACTACTAATAGGCATGCGGTTAGCAAAGGAAAGATTTTGTTGCAAACAAAATAATGTATTTTTTACCTTAATAATGTGACATCCAGTTCAAACACGAATATAAATCGTCATTGACATCCAGTACAAAGATATATAATCATGAATAATTTTCAACCTCCAAGTCGGATACTACGCTAACACTTCACACCTCTACCCTCCATCAATGCTAACTTCTCACATTTAACATCTGTTCACCTCAAACTGCCCAACAGTACTTCCATCACTGCTGGCGACTAACTTCCAACTGTCGAACAGTACTTCCATCGCTGCTGGCTTCCAACAACGAGTCTAAGCAGCCACAGAGTCTCTTACAAAGAAAGCACAGTCAAAGATCCAATGCAATGCGCAACATCGAGCTGCCAACACAGAAGCAGCCCAATTACAACGCCACTATCTAAAGCGCTGGAGGGATAGCTCAAGCAGAGCCTGTATGTTGACTTCCAAGGTATCATACCTCAGTCCTCTGAATTTATTCTGTGTCGAGTCACCTCAAAAGTGAACCGTGCAGCACTTCCACTGATAAGCTCGAAGAAGGGGAGCGGAATCCAGCAGCGTTACTTTGCCCCACTTTCCTCGGCGTCCTGTGGCGTCCACGTACATCACAGCAGGATCACTGAGCCTCACTTTTGTCAGCATGCTGTAGCAGTCAACACGTCGTGTCCACACCCATCACAGTAGGGTCACTCAGCCTCACTTTTGTCGGTGTCCTGTGGGAGTCAACATGTAACATCCACATCCATCACTGCGGGCTCACTCAACCTCACTTTTCTCGGTGTCCTGTAACAGTCAGTATGTAGCGTCCATGTCCATCATGCCAGGTTCACTCGGCCTCGCTTTTGACGGTGTCCTGTGGGAGTTTGGGAGTCAACATGTAACATCCGCATTCACCACTGCGGGGTCACTCAACCTCACTTTTCTCGGTGTCCTGTAACAGTCAATATGTAGCGTCCATGTCCATCACGGCAGGGTCTCTCGGCCTCACTTTTGTCGGTGTCCTGTGGCAGTCAGCACACAGCGTCCATGTCCATCACAGCAGGGTCACTCAGTCCCACTTTTCTCAGTGTCCTGTAGCAGTCAACATATGGCTTCCACGTCCATCTCATCAGGTTGACTCAGCCTCACTTTTGTCGGTGTCTTGTGGCAGTTGCAAGTAGCGTCCGCGTCCATCACAGAGCGCCTCATCGACCTCTGTTCTTCCACATCGGTAACTCTCCTCTCTTTCACTCATATCAACCTTTAGGGGCTTCATTGATTACATTCTTGACTGAAGCTTGATATCGTGTGAACTCCACAATGAACTCTGCTTCTCTCTTTCCTCGTGATTTCAGTGCTTATCATCCGTTTTCTGTTGCCTTATAAATCTAGAATGTAGAAAAAACGGAAATAAAGGAGTCGAATCTGTGCTATTTTCGTTGCTATGACTGTGGTACTGTTCACCATTATTGGCTTCGATTAATGGTGTTCAAATTGGCTGTTTGATACGTACCTGCACATGCTTCCAAGACCACGCGGCATGCCATCGCTTCATTGAGCGTCATTTGCCGACGGAAGTGGTGGTCAGGCGAGCTGTAACACCACAAGTGTACAAAAAAATCTTGTCACATGTAACGAGCTAATACAGTATTATATTTCTTATTTAGGTAGACAATGGGTGACCTTTGAGACCCGTTAGATGGAGACTTATTGGAAGAATTTACGTTTCAAGTACATTTCTACTCACTAGGTCAATAATTCATACTGAAGTCAGTGGAGGTTCGCAACTACCCATTCGCAGATACCTCACGAACTGCTCTCCCACAGACCCATGTTTACTGGAAGTTTTTGCTTGTGATATTGTCCTATATTTTTACCCATGTTACGTTTTGCTATTACGAGGTCGGTGGCGAAAAGTAATACCTCCGAATTCTATGTATAAAAACACTTAAAACTTTGTAAACAAAACAAACGTTATCAACATTCTACTTCTTTATCCTTCTTGTCTACATTTTTTTTTTCTCAACTTTGACACCCTGGTGATGAGCACATTTCTCCCAACGAGAGACCAGCTTTTTGACGGCTTAACTGTAGAATGTTTGACTCTGTTGACGTAGCCACAACCTCACCTTTGCTTGCACTGCTTCATCTCTATTAAAGCGAAGACGTCGAAGGTATTCTTTAGTTTCTGGAAACAGATGAAAAACGGATGAGGCTAAGTCGGCACTGTATGGAGGATGATAGATGACAGAGAATCCAAGGCGTCGGATTGTTGCAGATGTCGCAGAGCTCGTGTGTGGTCTGCCACTGTAATGCTGAAGACGAGGGTGCTCGATGTGTGGATAGAGTCTTCGAATTCGAAACTCGATTACAGCACTTTGTTTTTGCCGCACCAACGTACGTTACACACCGCTATCTTACACGCTCTTATTCGGAGCTCTCTAGCGGCAGACGGCTGCAAACTTGCAGATAAAAATGTTCAAATGTGTGTGAATTCTTAAGGGACCAACCTGCTGAGGTCATCGGTCCCTAGACTCACACACTACTTCAAATAACGTATGCTAAGAACAACACACACAACACACACAGTCATGCTCGAGAGAGGATTCGAACCTCCGGCGGTAGGGGCCGCGTAGTCTGTGACATGGCGCCTCAAACCGCTCGGCCACTCCGCGCGGCGTAAACATGCAGACATGAAGAGTAAAGGCCTGTAATGATGATAATGACTGCTTTATTTAAAAAGCTTTAAGTGTTTTTACATGATAAATCCGGAGGCATTACTTTCAGAGCGCACTCGTAATTATGACAGACCTTTTATATGACGAAAAGGGGAAGCTGTCGAGATTATATTGAGGCAAAACCTGAAAAATAAACAAAAGAACAATATATCATGTCGTATGAAGAGTTCTCAACTACAGATAAATGTAACGTGATTTTATTTTTGTTATTTTATTTATTCATGCTTTGCCTCAACATCATCTTGACTGCTACCACTTTCTCTTTACACATATAAAACTATTCTGACCACCTCCGAGTAAGTCTTGAGCACCAATTGAGGACAGAGATCCGCACCCAGCAGCCTTATCCAACCACGCTACAGAGCGCTGAATTTCCATGGGCCAAATCCTACCACTAACTTTAGCGGCGGAGAAAAAGTGAGTTCATACGCCAAGGACCACAACTAAACTTCTCACACTGGGCCTGACAAGCATATGGGTTGTTAGTTAGCGTAGAACCCATAAACGTCTCTGAGAACCACACTATCCGCGATTACTCAGCTTACCAATTGACGTCCTTGCCTTAGGAGTTGCGTAACGCCACGCTTTAATTGCATAGATTGCGTCGCAGAGCAACATTTTCGGTCTTGGGTTCATTTCCTCAATTTGCTCCTCATGACACTATCTACAATATGTTGAAGCTGGTCGGTATTGTTTTCTTACACGCTCTGGCGATACTGGTCCTACGCTTTCTCTGAGGCTCCTGAACATACTTGCTATTTCTAGATGCGGGCACCAAGCATGAATAGCTTCTGATACCATTATTTCATCACGTCGCCGGTCGAAAATGAACTTTGTGAAATTGGGTCCGAAATTATGTACAGCATTAGAAATAAAGCCTTAGATCGCAGCCACAGGTGTCTGAAGATGATGGCCACTAAAAGAGTGACACAGGTTGTAGCCTATCCCCGGTGCAATTCAGTCTGAACATTGAACGAGCAGTAACGGCTTTGGAGCAGTTGAACAAAATGGATACTGTCTTGAAAAGATAGTATGAGATGAACATCAACAAAACAAAACAAGTATTGTGAATTATAGTCGAATTAAATCAGGCGATGCTGCAGAAATCCTGTTACTGAGAGAGACACTAAAAACATATTATGAGCTTTGCTTGTTGGGTTTCAAAGCAACTGACGGTGGCAAAAGGAAAGAGGACATAAATTGCAGGCTGGTAATAGCAAGAGTAGTGTTTGTGAAGAAAAGAAATTTGGTAACATCGAATATAAATTTAAGTATTAGGGAGCCTCTTCCTATCGTTTTGGTTTGGCTTGCAGCCTTGCACAGAAGTGAGAACGGGAAACATAAACAGTTGAGAGACTTCACTACAGTACGCCTGTTCAAATAAATGAAGATCGCAGTAGTTATGCAGAGATGAAGAGGGATCCCCAATATAGACAAGCCTGGACAGCTGCATAATGCCAGTCTTCGGACTGAAGAGCATAACAACGACAACAACAACAACAACAACGCTAACAGAGTTGTCTGACGAATATGCCAACCAATTAAACTGTATGTTGGTTGCGAGGCATGGATCCTATAAAACGATGTAAATTGGGAGTGACCTTTCCAAAGGAATCATTCCATCATTTGGCTTTCCCGGTTTAGGGAAACTTCGTGGTCCTGGTCGTCGTCGTCGTCGTCATCATCATCGCCATCATCATCAAAAGGCATTAAAGGCAATGCCTTACTGATGTAGCCATACCTCTCTGTCCCACCCCAATTGCACTCCTGGTTGTTCTTGCTGATAACACTTTGTAACATGAACGTTCCGAGGTTGCCTCTCGATTTCCTGTTATCTTCCAAAATCCTTCTTAAGAAGCTGTAATGTCGAATCAGGTGTTCAGTTAATTTATTTCTTCTTCTCTGTATCATGTTCATGTATTGTCTTCTTTAATATCTGTTAGTATTTACTTGTTAAATATTCTTTCAGCCCTGGATGTTTTTGTTGCCGTTTCTCAAAAAAAAAAAAAAAAAACTGTTCAAATGGCTCTGAGCACTACGGGACTTAACGTCCGAGGTCATCAGTCCCCACAATTTAGAACTACTTAAACCTAACTAACCTAAGGACATCACACACATCCGTGCCGAGACAGGATTCGAACCTACGACCTTAGCAGTCGCGCGGTTACGGATTGAAGCACCTAGAACCGCTCAGCCACTGCGGCCGGTTGCTGTTCTTCATATCTATGTCTCTACTGGTTCTAATTTTTTTCTCTTTTCTTGTTTGCTCAGAGTCCACGCTTCACAACCGTAGCTCGAAATTCTCCAAATGTCATGGTGAATTTCTCTCTTGTTCCTATATTAAAGTGACTGTATTTTGATAAATTACTCAGATTTTTGGACCTTCTTTACTCATTGCAATAGTTCTTTTAATAATCAGTATGCTTCCATTGTCATCTGTTGTGCTTCGCGAGCAAGATAATTCGTTTACTTGCATTAATATGTTATTTCCTTTCTTAATTATCGAACGGGGTTTTAAGTTCTGTTCACGTGCTTGCGGAAAATAGTGAGTTACAAAGAGTCATCCTTCTTGCGAGAACACAGTTTTTCTTTTATTTAATGCCCACACGTGTATCACCACAGTTGTAGCATCCTCAGCTGTTTTTTGTGCTTCCATACCCCAATCAGCCAAAACAGAACGCTTATAAGATAACTTTGTTGTCTGTCCGTCCGTCTGTCTGTCTGTCTGTCCGACTGTTAGAGACTTCTTTTCTCAGAAACAGACAGACATATTAAGTTGAAATTCCTGCCACATTAGTGCTGCAAAAACTTGGTGCTTATAAGTCAGTGCAGCAGTACTCGAAAACCCACTCTTCAAAGCATATAGGGTACTTCCCTTTGACCTAATATCATTAAATTTGGCACGAAGTAAAGTTTAACGGCAAAGAAAGGGAAAAAATTCGATAAGTTATAATCTGTAATTGTCTCATACGAAAAAAATATTTATTTTGTCCGACTGTTTGTCTGTCCGTCCGTCTGTTAAGACCCTATTTTGTCAAGAACGGGTAGACTCATCAAGACGAAATCGCATACCAAGGTCTGAAGTCTCTTGGTGGTGTAAAAAAAGTTAAGCTTCCAAGTTAGTGCAATCAGAAGATGAGGCACTTAATGTTAGATATTTTGATACTCTCATATTCACTCATTAAAGCCTATAGCGTACTTCCCGTTGACCTACAATCACGAAACTTGGCAGGAACGAAGCTTTCACACTGTAAACGAAGGGCAGAATCCGAAAAACTGTTAATTTTATATTATATCACACACAAAAATATTCCTTTTGTCATTTTTTAACCGACTTCAAACGTAAAATTAAAATATTCTCGAAGTCTTTAAATTCCCGGCACCGATATTTTGCCACTACCAATGTCAATAACATGCAAAAAATCTTCGAGATTTTCGATTCCCAGAATGCATGAACTCCCAATATACATAACTACAGGGTACCAAATATTGAACTACATGAAAAAAGACATAAGTTAGTCACAAACTACGGCGTGCACTCACTTTATTCAACAAGTAAACTATCGCTTGAGCCTTTTCCCGCAGTTACGCAAGGTCAGCCATCGATAATCGGATTTGGCATGTTAATGTTTAAGGGGTAGCCGGATGCCCTTCCTGCCGCCACTCCGTACCCCACGGGACGGAAGTGGTGTACCCCAACTGTCTGCATCGAGTGTAATCCATGGAATAGTGCGAAAGTGTTCAGATTTCTGCGAGCCGTGTAACTGAGGCGGAACGTGGGGACCAGCCCGGTATTCACCTAGTGGGATGTGGAAAACCGCCTAAAAACCACATCCAGGCTGGCCGGCACATCGGCCCTCGTCGTTAATCCGCCGGGCGGATTCGATCCTCGGCCGGCGCGCCTACCCGAGTCCAGGACGCAGCGCGTTAGCGCTCATTTTTTTTTTTTTTGCCTAGAACCGCTTTTTTTTTAGAACCGCTTTTTTTTATACAAATACATAAATAAGAGTTACATACAAGTTAAATGAAGGTGATAATAAAAAATAAAAATCCGTATTCCAAGCGGATTTTTTTTTCTTGTTTGTGGGAGCAGGAAGGCAGGGTAAACAAACAATCTTTATTTGTACAATTGTAGCTTATTAGGGATAAGAAAGGGATCGAGACAGCAAAAACAAAGCAAAAACAATTTGGAAACCAGAAAATCGACGTAAAGGCCGCCCTTTTTTTTTTGTGTAACATGAATAAAGTAAATGACAATCCTAGTCACGGGCGGGAGTGAAAATGAAGTTATCATCTGCATCACAATCCCTGCAGCACACGGTGTCGCATCATAAATCTGGCAGGCAGCCATATAATCTTGACCATTTCTGCCTTTGTGGGCGGCATATATTTATGTATTTCTCCTGCGTCGACCATGTAGGGGCCAGTTTTCTTCTCAGTGTGCTGTATGCCAATATAACTGAACCGCGCAGTATTGTCTCTAGTCGTTCTGCTGCAGGAGTCTTCTCAGTTCCGGGACACCCCAGCTGTCGGGCGGATTGTGAAAAACACTTCCTAAAAAATTGGAAAAGTAAGTCCTGTATTTCGTATGACTCCGTATGAGCTCGTGTTGTTCTTGTAAATACATCCAATAATCCATCACGGACTTAATATCGTACGAATACAAATATTTCGTCGCATGTCCAGCGATCCAATTTGCCGCATACGTCTTTTGTTTGGGAAAAAAGGTCTTGTCCGGTAGAAAAAGTACATCCGATGTGATTTCTGTGTAGTTAGTGCGCCGAAGGAAGGCCAATATTCGACGCGTCAGAATCCAGACGTCCCTCGCTGCGCCACACACTAAACCATGTTCTTCCGTTGCTAACAGGCCACAGTTTGTGCAAAGAGGAGAATCGACCATATGAATTGTATGTAATCGACTCCTGGTCACAAGTTTACGGTTTATGAGAATGTACCACATCGATCTCGCTGCTGTTGACAGTAATGGAGTATGCACTGCACACCAAATGTGGTTCCACGTTCTCGACGGGTATTTGAATTCCATTACGTTGCGGGCATGGTGATCCATCAAGCACCTATAGATCTCCCGAGTCGTGGGTATTCTCGTCGAAGGTACTTTCAGACGAACATAACTGTAATCAACAAGAAATGAGGCAATGTGTGCAAGAGAAGGCGAAATATTGCCCACCGCAATAGGGGGTTCGTACGAAGGCGGAACAAGTACTTCTATCAGAGCTGACGTTATGGTGTGCTTTCGTTGTTGCCAATTTCGTATCATCGCTCGCATGTAAAGCGCCAGAGCTTTGTTTCGCACGTTTGTGAGGTTGAGGCCACCGTTCCGGAATTGTAGCGTTAACGTGTCATATGTGATCTTAAATAACATCCCAGTACTAACATAGTAACCAAAGGCAGCCATGAGGCGGTCTGCAATACCCTTCGGTATTGGTAGGATCTGCGCTAAATGGGGCAGTCGTGACGCTATGTGAACGTTAGTGTATGCCACACGCTGGAACATGTCAAAGGCTCTCAGTGAGTTGTTCCGTATCGCCAGACGAACATTTTGCAGAAGCCGCCGAGAACTCGCCGCCGCTGACCGCCGTAGTGAACGGGTAAATGTGATCCCCAGACATCTCAGCGATTCCACCGTCTGAAACGGTCCCGGTACGTCTTCCAGACCCCGTCCAATGTGCATAATTTTGGATTTCGTCATGTTAATGACACTGCCTGCTGCCGTCCCGTAAGAGTCTAGATATTCAACAGCCTGATGCACTTCATGACCTGATCTGACAAGAAGGATCAGGTCGTCCGCATATGCGCGACAAACGAAGGAGGTCGCATTAAGCGCTATCCCAGTATCTACATCTACATCTACATCTATACTCCGCGAGCCACCTTACGGTGTGTGGCGGAGGGTACTTATTGTACCACTATCTGATCCCCCCTTCCCTGTTCCATTCACGAATTGTGCGTGGGAAGAACGACTGCTTGTAAGTCTCCGTATTTGCTCTAATTTCTCGGATCTTTTCGTTGTGATCATTACGCGAGATATATGTGGGCGGTAGTAATATGTTGCCCATCTCTTCCCGGAATGTGCTCTCTCGTAATTTCGATAATAAACCTCTCCGTATTGCGTAACGCCTTTCTTGAAGTGTCCGCCACTGGAGCTTGTTCAGCATCTCCGTAACGCTCTCGCGCTGACTAAATGTCCCCATGACGAATCGCGCTGCTTTTCGCTGGATCATGTCTATCTCTTCTATTAATCCAACCTGGTAAGGGTCCCATACTGATGAGCAATACTCAAGAATCGGACGAACAAGCGTTTTGTAAGCTACTTCTTTCGTCGATGAGTCACATTTTCTTAGAATTCTTCCTATGAATCTCAACCTGGCGCCTGCTTTTCCCACTATTTGTTTTATATGATCATTCCACTTCAGATCGCTCCGGATAGTAACTCCTAAGAATTTTACGGTCGTTACCGCTTCCAATGATTTACCACCTATGGCATAATCGTACTGGAATGAGCGCCTCATAACACACATCAGCGGCTCAAGCGCTATCGCAAACAGCATCATGGAGAGTGGGCACCCTTGTCGGACGGAGCTGTTAATAGGAACCGAGCCCGCTTCCCGACCGTTTACAATCACCTTCGATGTAGCCCCTCTTATGAGCCTCATAATGATGGAGATGAAAACAGGTGGAATCTCCATTCGGCTCATGACTGACGCCAAGAAGTCATGGTTTATCCTGTCGAACGCACGATCGAAGTCCACAGATATCATCGCTGCTCGCATTTTACAAGTTTCCGCAAGGGCGATAACGTCACGGTATTCACTTAACGCCGAGGAGATGTTGCTTCGCACCCCTAGGCAAGCCTGATCAGGGGATATTGTCCTGGATATCGCCAGCTTGAGACGAGACGCTAGTAGCCGTGCAAAAATTTTATAATCGGTGTTTAGCATAGTGAGAGGCCGATATTGATTAACACTGCGACTCCCCACCATCTTCGGGATGGGAAGAAGAAAGCCCGTCACAAAATCCGACGGTAGGCGCATGTTCGGACTCATCGCCTCATTGTACATCGACACCAACTGTGGCATCATCATGCCCACGAATTCTCGATAAAACTCTAGCGTAATCCCATCTGGCCCCGGTGATTTATGGGCCGCTCCTTTTGTGAGTGCCACCTTTATATCGTCTTGTGTGAGTGGCTCCATAAGCGCTGCCTTATCCGTCTCTGTCAGTGTCGTTTGCAGATGTTGCTCTCGGCTACCATGGCGGGTACTTTATTCAACATGTAAACGTCATACAGATATTCGGATTTAGGTTATGACATGTTCAGTATGCTTGCCATCGTTGGCGACGATGTGGCTCAGACGAATAGCGAAATTCTGCATAACTAGCTGAAGTGTCGGAACATCGATTCTGTCGATGACCTCCTGAAGTCTGTTTTCAGCTCAGCTAGTTATTTCTGAACACCTTGTCTTTAGCCGGCCGCGGTGGCCGTGCGGTTCTAGGCGCTGCAGTCCGGAACCGCGGGACTGCTACGGTCGCAGGTTCGAATCCTGCCTCGGGCATGGATGTGTGTGATGTCCTTAGGTTAGTTAGGTTTAAGTAGTTCTAAGTTCTAGGGGACTGATGACCTAAGATGTTAAGTCCCATAGTGCTCAGAGCCATTTGAACCATTTGAACCTTGTCTTTAATATAGCCCCACAAAAAGGAGTCGCATGTGTCGCATCCACTGGCGGCCAATCGAGGCCCATGCCAGTGAACTTCTGTGTTCCCCAGAGCCAGAATGCGGTCCCAAAAGTGCTCCTCCTGGACATCGACTACTCTCCTCTTCGATGGGGTCGAGCTCCGTTTTTCATGAACCACATGTTGTCGAAATCAAGGTCACATTGGATAACGAGGATGAAGTCATCTTCCAAAATCGTCACGTACCGTTCGGTAGTCACCGCGCCATCAAGGAATATCGCACCGATTATTCCGTGACTGGACATTGCACACCACACTGTCATCCGTTGAGGGTGAAGAGACTTCTCGATCGCGAAAGGCGAATTTTCAGCCCCCAGAATACGCCAATTTTGCTTATTGACGAACCCATCCAAATGAAAGTGGGCTTCGTCGCTAAACCAAACCATACTGTGCATACTAATCCTCATCATGCCCCACGGCCAACCGTGGACTTTGAAAGTCCTAATACAAACCGTTCAGAAGTTATGACGACTTTATTTCATCTACTTCTGTAATTGTCACCCTGTACGTTTGTACGGAATCTTCATCTCACGAGTCCTACTCACACCTGGACATTTTTTTCTTTTATTGTTTCTTTCTTTACACCATATTGCCCTATGGCTGCCAACCGAAGTCTAAATTAGTACAGCATAACGTCATTGCTGAGGGTGACCTGTCCTGAGCTATACTTCGTTTGT
Organism: Schistocerca piceifrons; assembly: GCF_021461385.2. Lineage (NCBI taxonomy): Eukaryota > Metazoa > Arthropoda > Insecta > Orthoptera > Acrididae > Schistocerca > Schistocerca piceifrons. The sequence continues at coordinate 971,332,613 of NC_060139.1, read as the reverse complement.
ATTTGTGTGCTAAATCTGTTTCTGTCGTTGTTTCTATGTTAAAAATGACATTTTCTCGTGCTCACTGGTGAATCCTGCACATTTACGTTTGAGATATACTCTTGACGTAAATGTGCAGCGAAAAGTTTATCTAATCCACTGTAACATGATAACAACAAGAGTTTGCCAATGAGCACGAGAAAACGTTATTGTAAACATAAAAACAACAACAAACACACATTTACTGGGCAAGTAAAAACCAACTACAAGGCAGGTCAACCACAGCAATGATGACATGCTATATTAATTCACACTTATGGTTGGTTTCTGTTCGTAGCCACAGGGACGTACAAAGTTGAGAAAGAAACAATAAAAGAAAAGACACTGAGGATGCCACAACTGTGGTGAGACATGTTTGGGTATTAAACAAAACAGCAGAAGAAGACGGATCTTCTTTAATTCATTCTCCTATCTTAGTGTTTGCTCTTACTTGTCTGATCGATTTATCTACAGTTGTGGACTGGGGGCCTCCACATTTTCCACTGCCGTTGAAGAAGGCTAATAAAGGTGTCCTGGTACGACGTATGGGTGGGTTCTATGGTAGCTCACATACAATGAAAGTAATACAGAAAAGTGGATAGTAAAATGTGTTACTCAACTTTGGTAACGCTGGTTACAGCAATTGTAGAATGCATGTTTAGGCAAAATGCTCTGACTCCAGTTCCATGGACGCAAACTAAATAATGTACTCTGAACTAAAGTCAGAAGAAAACTAATCTTCTGTCTTGATGTACTACTCGAATAACAGTTCCAAACTAACACTACTCACTTAAATCTCTAGGCAAGCGGTTTCTGTCCGTATGCGATAATTTTTTTCACTGTTCTGTTTCTACCGAAGACTAACCACTGTATATCTGTCGGTCACTGTTCCTATCTCAGTCGACTACGTGAAGACTTGAAGGCACGAGAAAAGTTCTGCAGGAACTCTCTAGCGTGACTCGGACTGACTTACAACTAGCAACTGACAACTTCTGCTGGTGCACGGTTACTCTTTCTGGGTGATGCTCCCGCTCCATGCGGCCTGATTCCTGCAGGCGGCGTGATTGGTTTGCGCGCAACGACGTAGCTGCTGCGGATGTACGTCGAAGATACTTCCGGTACCAACTGCCGCAAATTCTTCTTGAGTGTGTGGGGAGGCGGCGCCATCTTTTACGAGAGCCTGGAAACATTTTTTGTGGTCAGCCAGAAAGCGATGGGGAACATACTGACCATAGTTTCCAGTCTGCAAGTCCACATTCTTGTCCAGCCCACTGAAAGAAATGTTTCTGTTCTCTACTTACTCAGTGGGATCAAGAACTATGATTATAAATGAATAAATGAATTAATAGATATATTTCATCACCTTTCACAGGCACAACATCGTAATTGATGCTAATACTAACAATAGATCTCTCTAATCTAAACAGCACTATGAACAGTTCAGAAGCGACCTCTATGGTAAGTTCCCATTAAATGGTCGTTGGCCCTGACTTCTGCTTCTGATAATCAAAATGACTGCTCGCCACAAAAGTGGAAAATAAGTATCACCACTTGCCACACAGATTTGTTCACATCACGGGCGGCACACTTACTTCCGCGATCCAAGGGGGTGTACAGTCCTCTCGAGTTCACTTTCTATTATTACTGAAAATATGCGTTTAATATCAGCCTGTCTGTGACGTCATCCGAGGCAGGGTGTACTCCGGCGTTCGAATGACGTGGATCGTACGGTAGCTGGGTCCGAAATGAAGTCAAGTCTTGCCTCTCGGGCCGTATTTATATACGGGGGCAGCGGACAGCAAAGGGACTGCTAAATGTAAATGTCGTGTGACACGGGCCTCCTGTCGGGTAGACACTTTGCCGGGTGCAAGTCTTTCGATTTGACGCGTCGATAGGGATGAACTGATGATGATTAGGGCAACACAACACCCAATCCCTGAGCGGAGAAAATCTCCGACCCAGCCGGGAATCGAACCCGGGCCCTTAGGACTGACAGTCTATCGTGTTCACCACTCAGCTACCGGGGCGCACAAGGGCCTGCTGTTAACCGCTCTATTCCCACGGTAGTAGCCTCTAAACACACAATATTCTATAACTATGCCATGAATCAATTTAGTATCTTCGTAATATTTTTGTATGAGTGTAGTTAAGTTGGTAAAATCACAGAGAAAGTTGTAGCTCGCCTGTGTTAAAACTTTGCCGTCTACGGCAACTTTTAATTTCGTTCTTAAATTATAGTGCAATACTTGAGTGCAACGCACAGATATGTTATGATGACGTGGCGCTAGTAGCAGTGAACAGGGGTAAGTCCCGGCACACTGGCTCGTCGCTGTATCTCTCGAATGATTCAGCGCTTGCTTCGCCACAAGTGGTATCTCAGTGCACTATATCTACCACCATTATTTTTCTCTTGCTTGTGTTTGTTTTCATTTTGTGGTTGTCCAAGGCATGGGACAATACCACGGAAAACCTGTATCAGCGTCCACATACGTGAATTTAAACCCTCATCCCTCCGAGTACGATACCGGTGCCTTAGCGACAGCGCCGCATCGCCCGCTTTGTTTCGACGTGACCCGCTAGTGGTGCCAGACAGCTGACGGACACGGTGCATGCGGCGCACGTGTGCCGCCGGCGCCGGCAGTGGCCCGGAATGCACTGTGGACGCCGTATCGACCCCCGGGCGTCGTGGCGTCCAGGTGACGTGCGGATGCAATATGCATGGCGTGGGCCGCGCCTCGGATCGCTCCTATACGCCGCGAGCGCATCTGCGATCCGGCGCGGATCGCTGGCATTGCGGCCGCTTCTCGAGCCACGGGCCGGAGCCGGAGCGTGCTGCTACCACCGAGACCGCGGCGCCCTGCCGCTCCAGCGTCTGTAGAGCTGTGGTGTACGTGGGCGAGGCGGTAAACTCACGGCTGGCAGTGTAAAACTTTGTTCTTCACCTCGAAAACGGACATTTAATTCGACGCAGGACCCATTTAGTGTGCACATCACGTAGTTAGGCGACCCAGTTTTCAACCGTTCTGCGCATTCCTTTCTACTAACTCCCAGGCGCGAATGAGATTTCGTATTCCCCGGACGCCTTGCCATGAATGGCGCTATAGGGCTATAGGGCTATAAATTCGCTATCCACGCTGCGACGTGGAGATTCAGGGTGAGGATAAACCGTGGTGAAAAAAACTTATTGCTAAGGAGCTATGTTACAGGCAGCCACGCCGTTTGCTGCAAATGGTAGTTTAGCTCATTAAGCTTTTTATGGATACACATCCACATCTATGTGCACTTGCAACGGCAGCTTAAATCACGAAATTTTGTGGATACACTTTTACATTTGACCGTTGCACCTCAGTTATAGAAATTTCAAGCATGGGAAAAGTTTCAACAAGACAGAGCAGTGCCAATCGCGGCGTTATTTGTTCGCCAGCTCTTGAATGAAATCTTTGCGCACACAGTAATCGGTAGAGCCGGTCCAACATCATGGCCGCGACGTACGCCACACATAACCCCTGCATCTACATGAATACTCTGCAAATCACATTTAAGTGCCTGGCATACGGTTGATCGAACAACCTTCACAATTCGCTATTATTCCAACCTCATATAGGGCGCATATGTTGTGTTGCTTAAACATCGATATACTATCGAGTAATCGATAGTGCCTGCACTATCATCGCTATCGGTAGCTGGTTTAACTATCGATAGTCCTATCGGTTATAATGTAATTCTTTTTTAATTGGCGCCTATAAATTGTAGGTTTCTGTTACTTCCATGGCGTTTGGAGTGCAGAGGGAAAGTAGATTATATGACGGTATTGATAAACATCAAATATGGTGGCACTATGTTGTTTATAAACTATGTTGGTAATAAATCGGTCGCTTTGGGGGAGGGGTCATGAGAGAGGGAATTTTCTTGTTTGTCTCTCAGTAACGACAACTCACGGTCGTGCGCATCTCGTGCCGATTAAATTCACTATGGAGACTGAAACGGAGGGTAAATTACCTTTCCTTGACGTCTTGGTCAAGAGAAGGGCTGACGGCACCCTAGGTCATGGGGTGTATCGGAAGACAACGCACACTGATCTGTATTTGCACGCAGACAGCTGCCACCACCCTTCACAGAGGAATGGCGTACTTATAACTCTAGTACATAGGGCGCGCAGAGAGTCTACCCCAGGAATTGGAACATCTGAGAACTGTATTTCGATAAAACGGGTACTGAGAGTGGCATATTCAACGTGCTTTCCGCCAAACCACTACAGCACAACCTGTGGAGATGGATGAAATCACGAGGGAGGAGGTAGGCACTGCGTTTATTCCATATACAGGCGCACTCTCGGGGAAAATCGCCCGCATTTTGAAGAAACACCGGGTCGGAACTGTGTTTTGTCCTCCAAATAAAACTCGTGCACTGGTGGGGAGCGCCAAAGATGACCTCAGTTTGAGGAAGGTCGGCGTGTACCAGATTCCGTGTCAATGTGGCAAGTCGTATATTGGTCAGACGATGCGTACCGTCGAGGATCGATGCCGTGAACACCAGAGGCACACTCGACTGATGTATCCGAGCAAATCGGCGGTCGCTGAACATTGTTTGTCGGAGAATCACGCTATGGAGTATGAACGCACGAGGATTCTGGTACAGACGTCGAGATAATGGGACAGCGTTGTTAGAGAGGCCATCGAAATTCGCACCAATGACGACCTCATAAACCGTGACTGTGGCTATAATCTTAGCAACGCTTGGGAACCAGCGATTGGGTTAATCAAGAGTAAATCGAGCAAACGTATAGTTGTGACGACCACGGCGGACAGAGCCATCACATCAACGTCATCTCAGACGCCGTCGCAATCTGTTCCACCGCGCAACCGTGGCGTGGGGCGCGGACGGCGGAGGGAGTGCGCCGCGGGCGGAGGGTATTTAAATCGGCCGCCGCCACGACCGAACCCAGTTCCCCTGAGCAGCCATAGCGTACGGATCTCCGTACCGGTACGTTCACAGGAGCTCAGTCCGTCACTTCACCTGATGATGGCGACTTGTATGCGCCGAAATATTGTGCCCGTTGGACACTGTAGACCGGCAGTACACCAGTGGATATTTTGATTATCGTTATTAATTAAACACACCTGCTACTGTTCTCTTCTGTTTCTGAGTCTTCATTGTACTTACAAGTGTTTTGCGCTCTACATGTTAATGTGTAAGGTGATTCGAAAATGCAAAACACTGACGCAATCCTAATGCCCCTATGTCACTTCTGCTTTTGTAGAAGCACAAATGTCATTCATATGTTGGTTACCCGTTTTGTGTTCGATTAGCGGAGCTTGTTCCTTCAAGGACACACCAGCTCCCGCAAAACTCAATATAATAACAACACAACCCGTCGAGTGTCAAGTTTTTTTTTTTATTTGTAGGCTCTTTCACCCTGTTTTGCCCACTCCACCAACTTAACAGAACAAAATTGTTTCAAAGCAGAAACGTTTTCCAAAATTTTACTGGAAACAAAGGCTATTGTTACTTTCTTTCACAGCTCTACACTAGCTAGTGACAAACTGCGCAATGCTTAAAAAAGAGCAAACAAAAAAAGAACTGAGACTGTTACAAGAGATGTCGACCCGATGGAACAGCTCATGCCTCACGCTCAAAAGAATTTTGAAAGTACGAAGTGAGCTTGAGACTCCAATCAATGAAAGTTCAAAAGCACTGCCTACCCTCACAGCAGAAATTGACTTAGCTATACAAGAGATAATAGTTCTTCTTGAACCTTTTGAAGTAGTAACAACAACAATCTCAGGGGAGCCATACATCACCGCTTCTTTAATTATACCTCTTGTACAAGGTATTGCTGCAAAGTTTTCAGACTTGTAAAGCACCTTAACAATTAATGAAGGACCAAGTGTCCTGGATTCCTTGATTAAATCAGTCAATTAAAAAAGTGAAACTATTTAAAGCATTATTAGATCCTAGGTTTAAAAAACTTGTTTCAGGATATTTCAAGAGGTAGAGAACTCTGCACAACTACTTGAATAATACCTGATACAGAAGCATCCAGGAACAGTGCTAATATGTGTACTGATACGTCTACCAGTTTGAAATTGTATGATCTACTTTTTCTTGCCCAGTTACCAACAGAATAACGTCCATGTCATCACACCAGTCAGTGATTCCACACTTGACCTACGTCAATATTTTGAAAAACCTGTAATAGACAAGCATGATTGTGTATTAGAATATTGTGCAAAATCTAATAGTGTGTTGCATGTAATGGCCACAAAATTTTTGTGGTGTCCAGTGACTTCCGTTCCTGCAGAGAAGGATTCTCCAAGGTAGGATAAATAATTACCGAAAAACGCGGCAGTCTAAACGAGAAGAATTTAAACGTCCTACTTATATCTTTTAATGTTGTATTTTAAACAATAGACTAAAGGACAAGAACTTAAATACCTTACTTTTTATAATACAAAATTTGCATACGTCGTATTGTTGTATTTTAAGCAATAAAAATCCTTAGAAAACTATTTTTAATTTTAAATACCGGCACTAAGCAATGGATGGTTAACCGATACATCGATAGCTCTTAAAGATACTATCGATAATATCGGATGCGTCAACTACCGATGTTTAAGTAACACTACGCGGAAGGAGCGCACACCTATATCTTTGCGTACGCTCTCTGATTTCCCTTATTTTACCATGGTGGCCGTTTCTCCCTATGTAGGTCGGCATCAACAAAGTATCTTCGCATTCAGAGGAGAAAGATGGTGATTGGAGTTTGGTGAGAAGATTTTCTCCGGAACGAAAAATGCCTTTGTTTTAGTGATATCCATCCCAAAACCTGTATCATGTCACTGACACGCACACACACACACACACACACACACACACACACACACACACACATACACTTTCTCTCTCTCTCTCTCTCTCTCTCTCTCTCCAGTATTTCGGGAGACAAAATGTGCTGCCCTTTTTCGAACTTTTTCGATGTACTCCGTCTATCCGATCTTGTAAGGATCCCATACCGCGCTGCAGTATCCTAAAATAGGACGGACAACCCTAGTGTAGGCAGACTCCTTAGTAGATGTGTTACATTTTCTAACTATCCCGCTAATGAAAGTCAGTCGTTGGTTAGCCTTCCCCACAACATTTTCTATGTGTTCCTTCCAGTTTAAGTTGTTCGTAATTGTAGTTCCTAGGCATTTAATAGAACTTACGGCTTTTAGATTTGAGTGATTCATCGTGTAACCAAAGTTTAACGGATTCCATTTAGCAATGGATGACCTCACACTTTCCGTTATTTACGGTCAAATGTCAATTTTCGCATCTTTTCTGAATGGTTCTGCAGTTTGTTTTGTTCTTCTGATGACTTTTTTAGTCGATAAATGACAGTGTCATCTGGAAACAACTTAAGAGGGCTGTTCAGATTCTCTCTCAGATCGTTTGTATAGATAAGGAATAACAAAGGGCCTATAACGCTACCTTGGGGAGCGCCAGAAATCACTTCTGTTTTACTCGCTGAAGTTACGTTAAGGACATAATGTTCAGTTCAGCAGTTCCTGAGGAGCAAGGTCTTACGCACGAATGCGAGATTCTGTAGAAGCGATGGTGAAAGAGATGTTGGCCAAGATATGGACAGGAATTGAGTATCAGCCACAAGCTCTAGGGGCAACAAACGGAGCGCATGTGGAAGTGCATCTATAAGAAACAGAAACGAAAAACGAAACCAGGCTAAATAATTAATTAGTCCCATCCCCCATTAAACTCACAAAAAGAATAACACACACGCACATACAAAGCACTGCGCACACACACACACACACACACACACACACACATACACACACACACGCACACACACACACACACACACACACACACACACACACACACACACACGACAAATGTACAAATATCATACTACACTTATACAACATTAACAAACGACGAAAAAATGGGTTCAAATGGCTCTGAGCACTATGGGACTTAACTGCTAAAGTCATCAGTCCCCTAGAACGTAGAACTACTTAAACCTAACTAACCTAAGGACATCACACACAAGCATGCCCGAGGCAGGATTCGAGCCTGCGACCGTAGCGGTCACGCGGTTCCAGCCTGTAGCGCCTAGAACCGCTCGGCCACTCTGGCCGGCGTAAACGAAAAATAAACCCACACTGACACTTGGCAACAATACACACTGTAAGCACACACAAGTTCAACACACAATGAAAAGTGCAAGTGAAGCGTTGTAATAAATGTGGGCGATAAAACCGCAGAAAACCGGTCATCTAGAGTATGGAAACCGCGTAAACATGTCTCCACACTTGAACTAACGGCAATGGAAATCGTAACACCAAGTGATAATTTAGCGTCACGAAATCTGTGCTGCGAAATTTGTTTCCAATCCGAGAAACGTAAGTTATTAACATACTTGTAACTACTACAGAACGCATTTATTGTAAGTATAAAAACAAATATAGATTATAGTCCACTGAAGATGCTTCATAAACAAGCAAAAGGCGTATGGTAAAAAAACAAACTGGCTTTAATTTAGCTGCAAAGACGGAATGTACCTCTACGAACGAAAAAACTTTGAGTTAACGCTCCCATCTGCAACGAACCGCACAGATCTAGCTAGCATAGTTCCTTAGAAATAATTTTTTGTAATCAGAGACAGACTTCATGCTCAACTTGTACTTCAATGGCGACGTAATTCTGTTCACTATTCTCCGCAGTTCTTAAGATGCGTTTTCTTCGGCTATATTTTACGGAAATTCGTGGCCGCAACTATTGGTGTCAGCGTAGCTACAATGTGGCTGCAATACTAGGCAATACAGAAATATGCGCCGGCTTTGTCGTTGATGGAGAAGAGTGCTGCAGTTAGTTGCCGAGGTGTCACCGGCATTGAGCACCAAGGCTGAAGAATGTTTCGTATGGCCGGGCCATATCTATAGGGTGAACCTGGAGGAATGGTCAGTATTATGGATATAAAACGAACGATTATTAGACGCAAAAAAGTTGAAAGGATCATATGCCCTGTTCGAATGGTCTCCGAGATAGAATAAATGTCATGTATACTGTTATTTATTTCCTGTACTATTCAATACACTGTCAGGTTTACACATGTACACACGCGTTAGTCGAGTACAGTATTATTGCATCCAGTAGTTGGTGCGCTTCGGTCGGTTTATCGTGACTTAGCGCGTAATCATTGTTGATAGTACTCCGTGTATGCACCACTGACCCGACAGTATAGACAACGCGATGCGTTTTTCGTAGTCATCAAGTGTTTCTATAACGGTCAGGTGCGATAATATCGTAGTTGTGTAGTACAGTAGTCAGAAAACACTACAACATGAGTTTTACAAAGTATCAATTCAAAAATACGAACATTTAGCACATTTACCTCTAAGCATTATCGTACACGTCACAGTACAGCTGTTGTGCAGTTCACAATAAATGTTCGAATTCCCTACTGTCAACTTCAGTGCACTTGTGCTCTCTTGGGAGTACATGTGTTGCTTCTCTGAGTGCTTCTACAAGCTCCCTAATGAGGGCGTCCATGGTGCGACCAATTTCGCATATTCACCTTGCGTTTGTACACGTGACCATCCAACCCCATAAACAAAACTATTAATGGCGTAAGGACAGGCGATCTTGGTGGCCAGTTAACTGTATTAATATGGCCAATCCAGCGTTTAGGGGGAGTGCGGCTGAGACGTTCCCTCACAAGTCTGGTAGTACACTGCAGTGTGCATGGCCAAAGGAACGTCCTCAAGGTGTTCAACAAACTAATTTTCAAAATAAAAAAAAATGCAAGTAAATCTGTCTCGCCATTCGCTCTTCCAAAATTACTGGACATATCAACATGTTACCGATCGTTCCGCACCAAATAGTCATCGAGAAACTAAGTATGAAACTGCTCTCCACTATGGAGCGTGGCTTTTCGTGCAGCCATCGGTGATTAAAATGTGTGTTGTTGATTCCATTCCGAATAAAGGTGGCTTCATCAGTGAGTAGTATTAATGGAACCTAATGGCGATTATCATTTAACCAGTGACAAAATTAGACACTACATGTTTTCCGCATGTAATCTTGGACATGCACCTGTTTACAGGACATTAATATGTGCAGAAAGTTGTGTGCTGGACTACGCTGCACTATTTCAATAATGTGTTGCCCGACCTGCACAGATTGTTCAACTACATGTTCAGTAGAAAAAAATGAGAACTTTCAAGGATACCTGTCTCACGCAGTATGCTGAAAACTCTGAAAACACTCTACGGTGAGGAATTAAACGCGTGGGAAATCGCCGACGGTATTCTTCGACAGCAGAAGCCATAAACATACGCCATATCTGCATTAATTAGTTAGATGTGTGACACTTGGAGAGCGCGCGTTTAAACACAGTTAACCGCTACTTCTCTCTGATATACTCTCAGTCCATCACACTGCTTGAGTCACAACACGCTATGGACAACTGCACGTTCAGCGGATTAGTCTGATGGTGAGAGTACAGACCATTCCTCCTGGGACACGCTTTATATCTGTCCTTGTCTGTAAATGCTTCCCTCTCACCCTCAGCCTTACTTCTTGTTTCTCACGCCGACAGGGCTACTGTGCCAAGTCATGTAATATGAGCAGCGAAACAACATTATTTCGCTTCATTTCGAACGACGGGGAACCACGTAGGGGCATTCGATTTGTGTGATGTCTACAGAAATGTAGAATTGAGCAAATAAAATAACTATTAATTTCATAAATGTGATACATCTTTGAGCAGAGCTATGAGACACAGAAAAAGATCGAAAACTGAAAAAGGTTATTCTCTCTGCTACCATTATTTTGGGAGATCTGCAGCAGTGAGCCATAATTGTACTCTACGTAAGTCTCAAGACATCTAAATTTTCTAAAGCTTCAGCACGAGTATTTTCCTGTTCATGGACAGCAACTTGGAACCTGTTTATATATATATCCCTCTCCGCCCCTCCTTCCCTTCCCCCCCCCCCCCAATAACTCTGGCGCAGAAGTACCGCATTTATGAGCTCATTTTCGTTCAGCGGCACACTCAAAACTTTGTTGTTTCAAATTGCTTTAATAAATTCCTTGAGTCCTTGCACCAAAGTGCTACAAACTTCTGGTATCCAGAGGTACGTCGATGAGAAATACACTTCCAAGTGGTACATCAAGGTTGTTTATGAATTATCAGGACCTAAGAAATGAAGGGCGATTGCTAATATATTTGTAAATGGTGTACAATCTTTCATAAAGGTACTGATGGTGCCAATTTGCAGATGAATTGCTGTGAAACGGTATACGATATTCAGAATTGTGTTTGAATATGCCGGAAAAGATACCTACTCAGTTCATGAGTGAAAGCTTTGGAAGTAGTACACTTAGCCGAAAACGAACGCATTCACAAAGCCTCGTTTCTTTTTATCGTGCTAACTTTCTTCCTTGTGGAATGCAAATGCAGGAGACTGGCATCACTTCCACTATCTAGCTTTTTCCCATTTCGCAGGCTCGGTAATGTACTACAGCAAACAATCACCGAGCAACAGTGGCAGTCATACATGTGGATGCAATTCATGTGACCAGCAATGTTGCTGGACAACATTGCTGGGCAATACACGGTGCGCCAAGAGGAATGATCAGTATTAAGGGATATGACGGAAACGATTATTCGATTCAAAAAGGTTTAGTAAACATAGACTCCAGAATGCATACCTTAAGAGCTATGGGCACTGTCTCTGACTTTCAGTAATGACGCTGTTTCCGTGGTTCTCTCTACTCATTTATTTCCTCCTCATAAGTATTTGCTTGATGCCTCAAAACATGTCCTACCAACCGATCCCTTCTTCTAGTCAAGTTGTGCCACAAACTTCTCTTCTCCCCAATCCTATTCAATACCTCCTCATTAGTTACGTGATCTACCCACCTTATCTTCAGCATTCTTCTGTAGCACCACACTTCGAAAGCTTCTATTCTCTTCTTGTCCAAATTGGACAAGGCATTGGAGGGCAGCGTGGAGGGTAAAAATCGTAGAGGGAGAACAAGAGATGAATACCCTAAGCAGATTCAGAAGGATGTAGGTTGCAGTAGGTACTGGGAGATGAAGAAGCTTGCACAGGACAGAGTAGCATGGAGAGCTGCATCAAACCAGTCTCAGGACTGAAGACCACAACAACAACAAAGTATTTGCTTTGCAGATGTCCTTTTGACCACAGGAAACGATTAGTGACAACATCCACTTTAACGATCTCATATTGCTGCTAGAAAAAATAACTGTCAATAAAGGTGCTACGGAACTTCTAACGTAAATGTGATTGCTTCATAGTCTATTGAACTGAGTGCGCCCATGTCCTTTTAGCAAGTGGATTTGCAAACATAAACACCGACGCGAAGGGGCACACAGAGCTTAACGCGGAAGAGTGTAGCACAGGCCTCGGTAGGAGGAGCGAAAGACCTGAGCACACAACAAGAGAACGGAAATGTCGGCAGATGGCCGCGGTGGGGCGCCCTTTGTGAGAAGAGCGACAAAGGCCCTTCTGGGGGATGAGAATGCCGCCGGGAGGTGAGGGAGAGCGATACGAAGAGAAATCCCAAGGTTCGACAATTACATTTTTGTATCGGTGCTGACACATACTTCGTCAATGGTATCGAGTTAGACAGGCACGTCCACGGTCAAACCTTCGAGGTAACACGAATTATCCAAGTAATCTATGAGAATCATGTTTTATCCCACGCGAAAGACCAGAAACTGTTTCATGACTTATTCTATCAAAAATAGTACAAGCAAAGCAAAACAAAGTAAACCATAGTCTTCAACAATGGTTACTACAGTGCTAGCACAGTATTGTTTGATTGTTATGGAAGGTAGTGACGGGGCCCAGATGGTAACGATGCGAAATCTGTTGACTTCAATACGGTATGTACAAAATTTGGCAGCTGAACGCTTTGAAAAATATTGACAGTTTGTACGAAGCATAATCATAAAGTTATAATTTTCATTTCGAAAAAATAAAACTGAGACGCCTCGCTTATCCCATAGGGCAGGACAGGTAGTTTAAATTGTGGAAAGGGGCCAAAAGAAGGGGCTGTCAGTTACACTCGAACGTACAACTTTATTATTTGATCAAACATTACAAGAGCCCAAAAAGATTTTTTTTAAACATACAGTTTTAATCTTTAGGAATTAATTACCAGCTGAAAGCCACTTTAATTTAAAACCGGCTGAAGGCCAGTAACTTAAAACGCAAGCATAATCAGAAATTTAAAAGGCAAGCCTTATCATAAAACAGTTTCTTAGTTAGGTTGAAGTAAACAAGTTAAACTCAAATCGGCTGATGGCCTAACACTTAAAACTTAATAACATTAATTTTTTTAAATACCATAGGCCATACGTGAAACAGTTCTTTAATTTAGGCTGAAGGCCTTAAGAGCAAAACAACTCTAATTTAAAAAATCGCCTAGATGCCATACAAGTACAAACAACAAGAACAAATTTAAAAGAATAGGGCAGTACCCCCAAGGGCGGTAATGCTCGCTTAGGTGAGACAGATCATTCACAATCCGACGACAACCCAACCGACCGACAGTCTGTGGACTCACCGACAAGATCACAACAAGGAGTTCAACCAAACAACGTAGAAGATGTTGATGCCTACAACCAATCATACATGGAGCTGTCAAACTATACACACCATGCTGGACAGCAACAACATGATGAGGAAACTACACTGCCTGAAATTTACGTCAATGGCCAGGGCAGGTAACAGGAACGTTAACAGCCGCAAGGCAGAAGATTCCGCTGGTGCACTTCAATTCAAATAATCAATTACAGTGAAACTCCACCAGAGGATGGCTAGAATTTTCCAACTTGAAAACCACGTTGTTGCTCGCGGTAGTATCCCAACAGCCGATAACGAACTCCATGTGAACAGTCTTGACTTGCTGGTAGGTTAAATCAAAACTCAATTTTCGTGTCCGGGATCGGTGAGCCACAGACCTCGTAGCAATGGGAACAGCGCCACACACTCCAACACTGCGTAGAGACCGCCAGCGGGCCCGGCCAAACTACGTCCTGTGGAGAACTCCCCGCTGCTCCACGCCAACCGACCGACCGCCCAGACCCGGAAACGGTGAAAGGAGCAAATATACGTCGGCCGATGAGACGACAAACCGAACGACCAACCAACGGTCGTCCCGCTCCAATCTCCCTCTGTGGGACAGTTTGTTTGTGCGTCCAGCGGTCGGTGAGCATGCTCTCGGCGCCTCACCGGCGCTCCGTCTCCCGACTTCACTGCTGGTCCAACTCACTGCCAGACACACGACAACCAGGAAATACTATCGGTCGCTCCAGAGATGGCACGACAGTGCACTTACCGACACGCGCTGCTGCTGCCACTCACAGGCAAGTAAGGCAGGTAGTTAGTGACGCCAGTAAATGGAATAGGAAAACGAGGGGGCAGTACCGTATTAGAAGATGACAAACAATAAATAGGATAAACGCGAGCGATGTACGGCTCAAAAGCTTTTTTTTTTCGAAATGAAATTTAAAACTATTTTTGATAAAAGGAATAAATTGCGATCTGATAGCAAAAATGATCTTCAGCTGCTTTTCATTGTGTTGTGATCGATCCTCAGATGCACCTAATTTATGCAGCGTGAAACAACTTTACCTACAAACTTTCAGTGGTGCTAGCATGGACCAAACAAGAAGAAAATACCCGGTAAACATGGTATCTAAAACGCATACCTTAAGAGCTGTGACCTCTCGTTCACTTTCGCTACACTTACACACATCTCTTCTACTGAATAAGTGCTTTTGCACCTTAAGATATGCGTTTCAGCCCATGTTTACTGCATATTTTTTTCTGCCAATGATACCTCCTCCCCAAGTTTGGAAAGCAAAGAGCTTGCAGTAGAAGAGATTAGCTTCACAATATCGAAGATAAAGAAGTGTTCTTAGCCCTTAAGGTATGCATTTTAGAGACCATGTTAAGTAGCCCGGTTTTGCTTCGAATGATCGTTCCTGTCATATGCCAGAATACTGACGATACCTTCTGGGAGACCCTGTATACTTTACACTGATAAGCCGAAATATTGCGACTATTCTCAGTAAGCTGTTACTCCAAAAATGCAACGGAATACACCATCAATTCTGGGTGGCACGGATTCGAAAAGTCCTTGGTAGGTTTCCCTAGGTATGTGGCACCAGATCATGTAATTCCCGCAAATTACGGGCCATTGGTTTTGCGGCGCGGACGTGGAGCATTGTATTGTCCCAGGTGTGATCCATTGAGTTCAGATGACGTGAATGTGGTGACTAAGACATCAACGTGAGCCCACTATCATGCTCCTCAATCCAGTGTAGCATTTCTATCGCCTTGTGACACGGATAGTTATCCTGCTGGAAGATTCTCTCGCAGTCGGGTTCAAGTGGTACCAGATCGGTTTGACGGAGGAGATAGAGAAGATCCAAAGAAGAGCGGCGCGTTTCGTCACAGGGTTATTTGGTAACCGTGATAGCGTTACAGAGATGTTTAATAAACTCAAGTGGCAGACTCTGCAAGAGAGGCGCTCTGCATCGCGGTGTAGCTTGCTCGCCAGGTTTCGAGAGGGTGCGTTTCTGGATGAGGTATCGAATATATTGCTTCCCCCTACATATACCTCCCGAGGAGATCACGAATGTAAAATTAGAGAGATTAGAGCGCGCACGGAGGCTTTCAGAAAGTCGTTCTTCCCGCGAACCACACGCGACTGGAACAGGAAAGGGAGGTAATGACAGTGGCACGTAAAGTGCCCTCCGCCACACACCGTTGGGTGGCTTGCGGAGTATAAATGTAGATGTAGATGTAGATGTAGATGTAGATGTGGTTCAAATGGCTCTGAGCACTATGGGACTTAACTGCTGAGGTCATGAGTCCCCTAGAACTTAGAACTACTTAAACCTAACTAACCTAAGGACATCACACACATCCATGCCCGAGGCAGGATTTGAAACAGCGACCGTAGCGGTCACGCGGTTCCAGACTGAAGCGCCTAGAACCACACGGCCACTCCGTCCGGCCTCGCAGTCTGCAGGAGACATTATGCGCGAAGAGATGCAGGTGGCGTGCGTAATGCTTACGTTGTGTACAGCTGTCTTGTTTCCTGCGAGTAACACCACAGGGTCTAACGGAAGACCAGACGAGTGTCTTGGACTTCATGTTAAACCAGATCTTGTTGAATGTGTTAACACTAAAGTACGTAACCCCCTTTTGTTATCAGCGACAAAAAACATTAACGAATAAATGTACACTGATGAAAAAAATCACAACAGCAATGAATAATTAATACAGAGCAATGAAATTTCGGGAATACGTTGTTCTAGGTAACATATTTAAGTGATTGACACTGCAAGGTCACAGGTTAATGTAAGTGCGAGATAAGCCGTTGTAGATAAGCCCAGAAAGTAATGCATCACATTTTCTTTTCTCAGCCGAAAACAACGCTGCGAATGCGAAACGTTACATACGTATAATTTAAGTCTCCTGAGTGAGCGCACTAAGTTTCCGTCACTTCTGACAGATAGCGTAGCTGCAGGACAGTTCCAAAATGGTGCCTGTAGGAGATGTACGTTACAAGCAACGTGCCGTCATTGAATTTCTCACTGCACAGAAAGAAACTGTGGGGAATATTCACAAACGTTTGTGCAAAGTGTAAGGAGCATCTGGTGTTGACAGAAGTACAGTTAGTCGCTGGGCACGGAGGGTGAGGTCGTCAGAAGGCGGTTCGACGGAGCTCCACGATTTGCAGCGGTCGGCTGTCACATGTGTCATGTTGCAGCGAGCTGATGATTTCCACTTGTTTGGACCATTAATGGGTGCCATTCGTGGAACACATTTTGAGGACGATGAGGAGGTGATTCACACAGTGACCCACTGGCTCCGCCACAAGGACAAGAATTGGTACCGCCAGGGCATATACGCCTTTGTTTCGAGCTGGTGGAAGGCCGTGTATCAGAACAGAGATTACGTGGAAAAATAGGGTGTGTAGATAAAGCACCAGTCTTTCGTGTGTGTAATTCTCATTGTGTTCAATAAAGAATTGTTGAAGAGAAAAAGTTCGGTGTATTAATTTCTGAGCAACTGTCTAACATTAATAACCAGTTTAACTGCCAGAATGTTGAATGCAAGCATGCAAACGTCCATGCATGTGTTGTACAGTGGTCGGATGTCAGTTTGCTTGATGGAGTTCCATGCCTGTTGCACTCACTAAAGCAATACAGAAATGGATAATGCTGTTTGTGGATGACGCTGGAGTTGTCGTCTGGTGATTCCCACATGTGCTCGATTGGAAACAGATCTGGTGATCGAGAATACCAATGCAACATGCTGGGTTACAACAGCGGTATGTGCACAAGGGTTATCCTGTTGGAAAACAGATTCTGGAACGCTGTTCAAGCGTTATCCTGTTGGAAAACATCCTCGGATGCTGTTAAAACGTTATCCTGTTGAAAAACAGATCCTGGAATGCTGTACATGAATGGCAGCACAACAGGTCAAATCATCAGACTCACATCCTAAATGGTTCAAATGGCTCTGAGCACTATGGGACTTAACTTCTGAGGCCCTCAGTCCCCTAGAACTTGGAACTACTTAAACCTAACTAACCGAAGGACATCACACACATCCATGCCCGAGGCAGGATTCGAACCTGCGACCGTAGCGGTCGCGCGGTTCCAGACTGCAGCGTCTAGAACCGCTCGGCCACCCCGGCTGGCACTGACATCCCAATTTCCAATGAGCGTACATGAAATAACCCCAAGAGTACTCCTGCTCTGATATAAAATCTCACCCCAGACCGTAATTCAAGCTGTAGGTCCACGTGTGTCTAGCATGCAGACATGCTGGTTGCAGGCCCTCAACTAGTCTCCTCCTAATCAACAAACGGCCACCATTGGCACTGTGACGAAACCAGCTTTTATCAGAAAACGCAACAGACATGCACCCTGCTCTGTAATGAGCTCTCGCTTGATGCCATTGAAGTCGGTGGTGGTTTGGGGTCAGTGGAATGCACGTTACAGCTCGGAGCTGTCCTCGAAGTAAACGATTTGCAATAGTTCGTTGTGTCACTGTGGTGCCAACTGTTGCTGCTGCAGAAGCAGTATGATGTGACAGAGCCATACGCTGAATACGATGATCTACTCTCTTGGTAGTGCCATGTGGCCGTCCACGACCCATCTTCTTGCGACTGTACATTCTTGTGACCACCACTGCCAGCAGTCATGTACAATGGCTACAGTCCTGAGATGTCTCTCTGCAATATTGCAGAAGGAACGTCCAACCTGTCGCAGCCGTTTCACATGACTTCATTCAAACTGTATGAGATGAGATGTTGATAACGGCGTCTTTGTCAGCTTAAAGACATTTTTGACTAACATCAACTCACCACGTCCAATGTCAAGGGCAACTAACGCTCGTGATCGTTACAGCGTGTATTTAAAGTAAACCTGATTTGCAAACTTATAGTGGCGCAACTACCGCCACTCTTTTTGCGACTGGCGTGTCATTTGATCAGACATCATCTTTGAGATGTAGAAACACGCCTTGCAATTTTTTCCCGTCCGTGTATTGGAAAGTTAGTGTAGGGATTCTAAGATCCTTAAAAAGATTTCTGCGGGATGCACGAATGCGAACTTTTACGCACTACTCGTACTGCTCCATTCTGCCGAATAAACACTTTATTTACTTTAGATGCACTGCTGCAGCAGGTAATTCCGTAAGACAACCCAACAGTCCTTAGGTCAACACAATGATAGATGCTTCTAAAGGCGTAACACGCTGAACTAAGCTTACTGATTAATTTATCGGCACGATGTAACTCGTTATCTAACTGGATCTCAAGAAATTTTACATACTGTCTTTTATTCAATGTATAATAGTTAACGTCTACTTCCGGTGCTGAAAGGTCATTATTGCTTGTCTGAAGTGTTGCGTAAAATAAACTATTTACTATATTTTTAAATTAATTCCTAACAATTATATTTCACGATGATCATTCATAATGATCTATTTCGAAGCACTCATCACTTCATTCGCTCCATCATCAGGCAAAGGCCCTTACTATAAAATGACCCCATGACGTGAATTAACAAACTTTGAACACGGAATGGTAGTTGGAGCTAGACACATGGAACATTTCATTTCGGAAATCGTTTGGTAATTCAATATTTTGAGATCGACAGGTTCAAGAATGGACCGAGAATATCAAATTCCGGGCATTTCCTCTCTCGACGGACAACACAGTGGTTGACGACCTTCACTTAACGACCGAGAGCAGCTGCTCTTGCGTAGAGTTGTCAGTGCTAACAGACAAGCAACACTGCTAGAAATAACCGCGTAAATCAATGTGGAACGTACGACGAACGTATCCATTGGGAGAGTGTGGTGAAATTTGGCGTTAATGGGCTGAGACAGCAGACGATCGAGTCGAGTGTCTTTGCTAACAGCACAACGTCGCCCGCAGCGCCTCTCGTGGGCTCGTGACCATATCGGTTGGATTCTAGAGGACCGGAACTCGCGTCCTGGTCAGATGAGTCCCGATATCAGTTGGTAATAGCTGATGGTAGGATTCGAGTGTGGCGCAGAGCCCATCAAGCCATGGACCCAAGTAGTCAACAAGGCATTGTGCAGACTGGTGGAGGATTCTAAACGGCCGGCCGAAGTGGCCGTGCGGTTCTAGGCGCTGCAGTCTGGAACCGCGAGACCACTACGGTCGAAGGTTCGAATCCTGCCTCGGGCATGGATGTGTGTGATATCCTTAGGTTAGTTAGGTTTAACTAGTTCTAAGTTCTAGGGGACTAATGACCTCAGAGCCATTTGAACCATTTTTGATTCTTAATGGTTCAAATGGCTCTGAGCACTATGGGACTTAAAATCTGAGGTCATCAGTCCTCTAGAACTTAGAACCAGTTAAACCTAAATAACCTTAGGACATCACACACATCCATGCCCGAGGCAGGATTCGAACCTGCGACCGTAGCGGTCGAGCGGTTCCAAATCGATGCGCCTAGAACCGCTCGGCCACAAAGGCCGGCGAGGATTCTTAATGGTTTTGGCTGTGCTTGCATGAACCGATCATTGACCGAAAATCGTTATGTTCGGCTACTTGAGGAGACCATTTGCAGCTATTTATGGTCCCAAACAACGATGTCATGTCACTGGGCGACAGCTGTTCGTAACTGGTTTGTAGAACATTCTGGACATTTCGATAGATGATTTGCCACCTATATCGCCCGGCATGAATCCCATCGAATATTTATCGGACATAATTGATACGTCAATTTGTGCACAACATCGTGCACCGGCAACTCTTCCAAAAATTTGGGCGGCTATAGAGGCAGAATGGTCATTTCTTTTTGCAGGGGCTTTCAACGACTTGTTGAATCCATCCAGGTCGAGTTATTGAACTACGCCAGGAAAAAGGAGGTCCCACACGTTATTAGGAGGTATCTCATGACTTTCGCCATCTCACTGTATATACTGCAACTGCATAACCATACACCACCATCATCTATAACTTCAGTTTGAGGGACGACTTCAACCATAAAGCCAAGTCGAACACTGACTACCGTGGACAGGAATGTGCAAAATCTGTTTGTGCATGTCGCAGAAAGCCACGCTATTTTTCAGGCCGTCATAGCTCGGTTTCTGTTGACCACAGAGATAAACGGTCAAGTGTTTTGGAATAGCCCTTGGCCTAGCGGCCACTTGTATACCTGTCGGAAGAACGGACATACTGTAGCTATCATACAGTACAGGGTCAAAATTTAAACATTACACACCCCTCCAGCCAAGGCAAACTGAGAAAATTGATTGGTTCTTTTGCATTAGGCGTGGTCAAGAGTGAACATTAGACAGGTTATAGATGCACCATTTGTGCATGGGCGATTCCTGAGAAAAACTAAGATTTTTTTGGGTACCAGAAGTACCAATTGTGGTGATGGTTACTTCTGAAATTTCTGGTCATGGCAAATCGTGGAAATTTGTACCATAGGTTCTTGAGATGATGTCCTCAGGGAACATGAAACTTTTTTCGATATCGTATCCGTTAATGAGGTCCAGAGGTTCGAAGTTACCATGTTTATGCACATAATATCTGATCTTAATCGCAAATGTCGTTTTGACTAAGGTAGTTAACTCATGCCGGAGTTGTGTGGTCCTCACAAGCTTTCTAAGATCGTCAAGATATGTACTTAATCGCCATTTCTCCACCAATGAAACTTTATGAACCGCTGACTCTTTATAATGGACGCTTCACACTTACATAGGTTGTTTTGATCTGGAAATCACCAGACAATGCCACCCGGTGGCGTAAGAACCATGCAAAAAATTTGTTCTCTTGCGATATTATTTGTACTTGCAAATCAAACATCACAGATTTTGGTATAGTGTAGATGTAGACTACAGATGTTGTGCGTTTTTATGTATAGTCGTGTAAAGTGAACTTACGTTCGATGGCAGACGAATTTTTTTAACCTTATATTACGCATACTTATTTGTTGTCTATATATGTCAAAGTATGTAGACATGTGGAAGAACATAAATAAATGATCAAAACTTAATTGACCTATAGAATTCGTTTTGCATATACACCACATCCTGCTGTAAGAGGGAAAAGAATGGAACTTGCTGAAAAATGCTGCTTTCGGAGCCAAACAACGCGAATATGCTCCTTTTTAACAGACTGCGACAGGAAAATGAGGAACCAGCTGCTTCAGTCACCATTCCGCCTTCCGCACTAAAAAGTTTGGCATGCAAACCTATTCGCACTGCAAGAGTGTAGCAGAAAGACAGCGACGGTGGAAGAGACAGGAGACAGTGCCAGTGGGAGAGAAAGGTGAGAATGAAGATGAGAGGAAGAAATCGGTAGTGAAAGAGAAAGAGAGATAGACGGAAATAGTCGCAGTGGGAGCAAGAGAGAGAGAGAGAGGAGACAGTGACAATCAGGCAGATGAGAGGAGACCTTAAATAGTGAAACGTCCCCTTAGAAAAATTAAGAATGACTGTGCTGGAAAAACTCTTACGTTATTTGATTTTCAAACAGCTGAGCAAAACTGAACGTACTCAGACATTTCTCTCTTTACTTATTCTGATCAACAGTAAACTGACACGCAATATATGTTTTAGCGCAACGCAATCTGACTTTCAATAATCCCTACAAGAGAATGGCCCTGACTAACAATAACCTATACGTTTCATGAATCACTTACCTCACAAAAATATTCGTTACTCGAACTACTGCAATACAGCGAGCGCCAATACTGCCAGTTAAAATAAAAGAGTCCAACTACTAACTACAGAAGGTACTAACTACTGATAGGCATAGTCAGCAAATGAGAGATTTTGATAGAGAACAAACAATGTATTTACCTTAATAGTGTTCAAAAATGTTCAAATGGCTCTGAGCACTATGGGACTCAACTGCTGTGGTCATAAGTCCCCTAGAACTTAGAACTACTTAAACCTAACTAACCTAAGGACAGCACACAACACCCAGCCATCACGAGGCAGAGAAAATCCCTGACCCCGCCGGGAATCGAACCCGGGAACCCGGGCGTGGGAAGCGAGAACGCTACCGCACGACCACGAGATGCGGGCAGTGTTCAAAAGTATATATATATATATACATATATATATATATATATATAATGACTTTTGAACACTTATTAAGGTAAGTACATTGTTTGTTCTCTATCAAAATCTTTCACTTGCTGACTATGCCTATCAGTAGTTTGTGCCTTCAGTAGTTAGAATCTTTTAGTTAGCTGGCAGTATTGGCGCTCGCTGCATTGCAGTAGTTCGAGTAACGAAGATTTTTGTGAGGTAAGTGATTCATGAAAGATATAGGTTATTGTTAGTCAGGGCCATTCTTTTGTAGCGATTATTGAAAGTCAGCTTGCGTTGCGCTAAAACATATATTGTGTGACAGTTTACTGTTGATCACAATAAGTAAAGAGAGAAATGTCTGAGTACGTTCAGTTTTGCTCAGCTGTTTGAAAATCAAATAACGTAAGAGTTTTTCCAGCGCAGTCATTCTTAATTTTTCTAAGGGGACGTTTCAATAGGCTCAGGGGGTCGCTGTGAACATTGCAGTTTTTGAACTGCAGCAGAAGCTGTGTAGTTGACGCGTTTCGCATCATATCGGAATTTCACGGACACCACCAGTGAAATTGGTGAATTAATGGTTTCGCTCCGTCGCTTTCTGCACCTCCACCTTTCTCGCCGCCGCTGCGCCTGTCCCATCTCTGCCACGCCAGCACTTCCGAGAAAGCCTTACCTCGCCAACTTGGTACTTGCGACACAAGCGCCGAGAGATCCGAATTTATAAGGCAGCCGTCTCATCAGTTACTACTAGGTAGGGGCGTGCAGTCTCCCGCGCATTAGCGCGTACCTGCGGGGAGCCGGCAGCAGAATACATTCCGGCAAATTACTGCCGCTGCGCGATTCTCATCCGCCGTTCCCGGCTGCAGTGTGGCTGGCGGCGAGACACTGGGGTAGTGGGCTAGGTGGCTGACTGAGGCAGAGGGGGGGGGGGGGGGGGGGGGTAGAGGGTTCGCTGGAAACTGAAGCAGCCACCCACTGCTACCCCAGTACTGCCAATATCACAACTTCCCACTAATCGCGGTAGTTGGCCGTGTTCGTAGCTGAAGAGAATGTTACAATTGCCGCGATAAAATAACAGGTTACCTAGAATCACGCCTGTACCTCCACGGAACCTTCCACGGTATAGTCTCCGGAAACAACGATGCCTATATTTGGCAGTTCACGTAGTCAGTCCTCATTTTCTTTCTGTATTCTGCCGGAATGAGTAAGACTTTTATCTCACAAGAGGTTCATACATAGTGGGCCTCTTCTGGTTTCTTCATACTTCTGGGACTTGGAGGTCAGTGCGCGGATCTAAATTTCCTAAAGCTATAGACACAGTTTTCAAAAATACTCGACAAAGCAGAGTTTGAAAACTTGAATATTTCGAGCAACGTTAAGTACAAAGTACTCGCGAGTAAACAACTTCAGTCGCTTCACCAGTGCCTCAGCGCGTAGCGTTTTAGTCTGACAAAACGTAATCAAGAGGCCGCTGGTAAGATTTCCCCTAGAACCAGATGTTTTTATTTGAATCCATATGTATTATGAAACTGATATATCGACGTGAAACATTTTGTAATCAAAATAGCATTTTCATTTTTAATAACTAATCGTAAGAGGAAATGAGTTTTCACTATAAATTAAATATTTTTGCAACACATATTTTTAATATTATGAGTGTGTTTTCATAATCTCTATAAATAACAGAGTACGGTATTTTAATTTATATTTCATGTTCAGCGATTCCGTACCAGACTGTAATTCATTATGAATACTTCCATTTTCATACAGTTAGTAATAATAATAATAATAATAATAATAATGTCGTGTGACGAGGGCCTCCCGTCGGGTAGACCGCTCGCCTGGTGCAAGTCTTTCGATTTGACGCCACTTCGGCGACTTGCTCGTCGATGGTGAGGAAATGATGATGATTAGGACAACACAACACCCAGTCCCTGAGCGGAGAAAATCTCCGACTCAACAGGGAATCAAACCCGGGCCCTTAGGATTGACAGTCTGTCGCGCTGACCACTCAGCTACCGGGGGCGGACACAGTTAGTAATTAATAACGAAAATGTTACTTTGATTTAAAAAATTATGCTTGAAGTCACTTACTTGTTACTTTATTAACAGAAATAGAATTCAAATAAAAGTAAAACACCTGCTTCTATCGAGAATTGAACCAGTCACTCCTGTTTTTAAACGTATATTTAATCATTTCATTTTGCGTACTGTATCCATTCAAATCATATTTTTATAATAACATAAGAGAAAAAAAATGCAGTTGTAGCGCCGGGTAATTTTATTTAGTGAACTGAAATGTTTTGCACTTAATAGCATTCGGAAAAATTCAAAGACGATTATTTCGAGTGTTTAGACGAAATGAAACTTTTCACGCTCGCCGAAAAAGTGTTGTGTCTCAGCCTTCATAGTAACAAATTAATAAAGTAAACCTACTAAACTGTCAGAGTAAAATATCTGCGACATTTTGCATATAGTAAAACAAGGTATTCGACAAGGAATCCTACACGAAGGAGTGATTATTTTGCTATGTTTTTTACGCCTGTAACTTTTCGTCTGTCACTGTGAGGAGAAAGCTTTAATGCCTTATTTATCATATCGTGAGAAGTTAGCGTATTGTACCGAGGGAAGCTCAGTTAACTGCGACTGAAATTCCATGGTTAAGAGGAGACGAACGTTTACTTTCACTTACTAGAGTGATGCTATCGCGGGCGAACGCGTAGTGGGACTGAAATGAGGGGCAAGAAGGGCAGGTTGCAAGCTCTTTTGCTGACGAAAACTGGATAAATGGCAGATTGCAAATCAAGAGGCCTGAGTTCGATGTGCAGTCGGCCATAAGATTTTCTTTCTGTCTCGTATCGCTTCTTTCACATCTGGAAATAATTTGTTATTGTCCAAAATATCAAATTACACCGTGGTCCGGAGTGCACTTTAAACTGTGGGTCTCCCTAAAACTGGATAGGTAAATCAATTAATGAAACCACTTTTCTCATTTTCGACAGTTTTTCTTAACACAATTATTTGGACAGTTCTACTTAACACTGTTATTGACACACACAATCGAGAATGTGTAAATCATCAAACCCGCGTTGAGTATGGAGCGTAGAGAATTTTCTTCACAGGTTAGACTACAGTATCAGTTAATTAAGCAATTCATTTTATATGGACATGACGTATAAATGGTTCAAATGGCTCTGAGCACTATGGGACTTAACTGCGACGGTCATCAGTCCCCTAGAACTTAGAACTACTTAAACCTAACTAACCTAAGGACAGCACACAACACCCAGCCATCACGAGGCAGAGAAAATCCCTGACCCCGCCGGGAATCGAACCCGGGAACCCTGGCGTGGGAAGCGAGAACGCTACCGCACGACCACGAGATGCGGGCCATGACGTATAGCGCATAAGTTTACACGCTACCTACATACAGTTTCTTTGCATGTATGGCTACATGTTAGAAACCTACAGTTTATTAAAGTTTAATTTAACAAAGATTTTCTTGTGGCAGGTATATATTTTGTCTTCTACGTGTGCTACTAGATCCACAAGAAACAACTTCAATTTGGCTTTAAAATTTGCGTTATTATCTACCTCGCATTTGGTGTCATTGGGCAAACCATGAAAGATTGTTATTGCAGGACAATGAGAATCTTTCTGAGACGCTGACCGCTTTAGTAATGAGCAGTGTTTGTTTTTCATCCTCTAATGCTATGCTTGTGAACATTATGATTAATTTCAAATTGCAATGCGTTGTACTGAATCTATATTTAAATTCTTAAGATTGTGTGGGTGAACGCATATAGTATTTGTGGTGTCACCGCCAGACACCACACTTGCTAGGTGGTAGCCTTTAAATCGGCCGCGGTCCGGTAGTATACGTCGGACCCGCGTGTCGCCACTATCAGTGATTGCAGACCGAGCGCCGCCACACGGAAGGTCTAGAGAGACGTCCTAGCACTCGCCCCAGTTGTACAACCGACTTTGCTAGCGATGGTTCACTGACAAAATACGCTCTCATTTTCCGAGACGATAGTTAGCATAGCCTTCAGCTACGTCATTTGCTACGACCTAGCAAGGCGCCATTACCAGTTACTGTTGTTACTGTGAATCATGTAACGTCAAGAGCGACGTTCACCATTAATGGATTAAAGTTAAGTATTCCACCAGCTACGTCCGTTTTTTCTAAATTCTAATTTCCTTGTCCTGTTCCAGACCTCACGGCAGCCTGCGTGAGCTAAAACGCGTGCCTTTCGGCCTCCTCTAGTAACCCGGTGTTGGCTCTCCTGCCAACCCACAACAGTATTTCATAAGTTTGTCGTTTCGGACACGGTCTTTTTTGTTATTTCTTTTTTTCTGTCTGTCAAACATGTTACAGTTTATGAGGAGCATTCTTTTAACACTTCTTTGAAAGTATCCTACCGCTGGCACATCCTGCATGGTTGACCATGTTAATCCCCTGCACAAGACTGTTACTTTCCGATGCGCCGACGGTGGCGTGGAAACTATTCTAACAAAAATGGCTCATGCCTCACCCGACCCATGTCAAAAAGCCCTTATTTTTCAAAAGCTAGGCCATCTGGGACACCTATCTCCGTCGCTTTCAGTTCTGGTCAATATATCTACCATATATTTGGACGACATCGGTAATCACAAGTTGGCGTGACCTCCTCGTAAGTCTAGTGGTAATTAGTGTATTATTACCAGGAGAGCCTGATTTTGGATCCAGAGAGCACAACAGCATGGTCATCAGAGGCCTGACGAAAAGTCAGCATGTCATTCTCGTGGAGAGGCGTGAGGGGAAGGCTAAGGCTGTTCCAATATGCGAAGTAGTTTATAACGTATTAAAGTCAGTTTCACAAAATGGTTCAAATGGCTCTGAGCACTATGGGACTTAACTTCTGAGGTAATCAGCCCCCAGTACTTAGAACTACTTAAACCTAACTAACCTAAGGACATCACACACATCCATGCCCGAGGCAGGATTCGAACCTGCGCCTGACTTACCATCCGAAAAGCTGCTTAGCCAATTTGAAGTATCTGCTTCCAATAAGATACACAGAAGTATCCTGTGGGATCTATATATTCAACACACAAAAAAGAGTAATTGGAGATTTCAAAGAGAAAAGCCGGCCGGGGTGGCCGAGCGGTTTTAGGCGCTACAGTCCGGAACCGCGTTTCTACTACGTTCGCAGTTTAGAATCCTGCCTCGGGCATGGATGTGTGTGATGTCCTTAGGTTAGTTAGGTTTAAGTAGTTCTACGTTCTAGGGGACTGATGACCTCAGAAGTTAAATCCCATAGAGCTCAGAGCCATTTGAACCATTTTGTTTTTCAAAGAGAAATGTAAGTACTAATCTTCAAATATTCTATCTGTGACGTTAAAAATCGAGAAACAAATCGTATGGAAGTGCGTGGTAGCGAAAAGAGCGAACCAAAGAAGACAAAAGCTGAAAGCGTCTACAACATTGATGTCAAGGACAGTTGTTCTTGTTTCAAACTGGCAGATGAAGCAATAAACGAAGACCTGTTTAATACAAAACAATATCAAATAAGTGCATGCAACTCAGAGGTTGGACGTGTTGATGAGCCTGCTAAGATATCTAAGACTAAGTAATTTCAAAATGGAAGACTCGGTAAAAATCAAAAGAATGAAATATGGAAAATATTATCGGGATGTTCGGTGTGGAAGATACAGAAGGGTAAAAAAAATCGATAAAAAATTAAAAACAATAATTAAATGAAGATTGACATCAAACCAAAAGAAAGCAAAGCTATCTGGATTGGAGGTATGGAAATATAGGGTAACTATTAATAGGCTCTTTGTGTAAGTAAGTGTACGGTTCTATTTAAGGACATGCGTTTACCATAAACTAATATCATACGTGTTCAAAGAGAGAAACGCCCGTGAAAAGGTTTAAAAAATATGAAACACTTTGACATCATTAAACAGTTTTTTAAACTGCAGATCTGACTTGTAATTAAGTTTTTACGATTTTTCCTCCCTTTTTGGTTGATATTTTCGATTTTCGCGAAACTAACTGTGACTATACATTGTTAAATGCTGCATTAAGTGAAAATAAAAACTAAATGTTTTTAACGTAGGAAGGTGATGGTTGAATCATTTCGGGTGTAGTCTCATAGGAAGGTGTTCATTGTTAAAATGACTCCAGTAAGAGAGTCGTATATTGATGCAGCATATAAAGAAAGTTAATATGTAAATTACGACCCTCAAACCGGGAGGGGAAAAAATAAAGCACGTAAGCGGACGGTGAAAGAACTTCTTAAAAGCAAAAACCTCACAATTACCACATCTAATGCTTGGTGTCAGCAACTACTTTCTGATTCTACAGGCGATGCTGCATAACTTTTGACCATGACGTTGTAAAGACGTTCAGTTCTAAACTTCCTTTTTTTCACCGTGGATGTGACAAGCCAGTTGGTCCTTATTTCCGTCCGATGTAAAATTATTCGCTTTAATGAACTAGTGCGATTATGAAATTAGAGGTCGTCTCCAGAAGTTCCCGAAGTATATAAATTTACATTATTACATGTTAGCTGAATGTTTTTTATTTTTTTTTGGGGGGGGGGGGGGCGGGGGGGGGGGGGGCTGTGATTCCGCTCAACTCTCCTCCACTATCAAATTTCGTCCCTGCAACTTGATTTCGATCTTGGAGAAAAGCAAGACGTCATGCGGAGTGGTGAGTGCGGGGGATGGGGGAACAATTTCCGTTTGGTTTTTATTGAAAAATGTTCAGATGTGTGTGAATTCCTAAGGAACCAAACTGCTTAGGTCGTCAGTCCCTAGAGTTACGCAGTACTTAAACTAAATTACGCTAAGAACAACACACACACCCATGCCCGAGGGAGGACTCGAACCTCCGTCGGGAGATTTTTATTCAAAAATTCCTAAATAAACTAGTCCGTACACGGTTGTGCATTGTCCTGGTGGAGTACCCAGTCGCTCGTACACCATTTCTGAGGCAGTTTTCACGTAATGCCATCTTCCGAACGTCTTACAACATCTCGGTAACACTCTTTGTTGTGCGTTTGTCTAGGAGGGAATAGCTCTGTGTGAACAGTCCTGTCATTGTAAGTAAACAGATCAACAAAGACACAAAGGTCGAGAAGGAGGAGGACTCCTCTATCGCGAAAAATGCTGCATGGTTTCAGGACTTTGGCCATAAATACAACTTACATCATCAGTGAAAACCTTTGACAGAAAGTGTGGATCGCTTTGAAGGATATTTCTCGCGATTTCACTCCCGATCACTATTAAACAGTCGTAGCACCAACTTTGCCCCAATCCTTCTCGTGTTCTATTCTTGACATGTCCCGTACCTCATTCCCAAGGTCTTACAGAGTTAGGCGGTCTGTCTGCGATCTCTCTTCACATCCTCTGGCTGCTGCCGGTTGACGGCCGACTGGAATGGTCATCGTCATACTCGATGGTCGCCCGTTTTTAAACGCCGTAGTCCGCTTCGGTAGCTGAGTGGTCAGCGCTGCTGACTACAATGTGAGCCGGGTTCGAATCCCGGCATTGCCTGCAAGTTTTCCCGGGTGGGAGGACAGGTATGGGGTGCTCTCAGCCTCGTGAGGCCACCTCAGGAGGTACTCGACCGATTAGTGGCGGTTCCAATGTCACGAAACCCGACAATGGCCTTGAGAGTGGTCTGTTAGTTATTTAGTTGGCTGCGTGTTCCATTGATCAATCCTACGGTACGATAGCCGTTATGATGTGGAATGTGTCAAGTGCACAAGAAATGCACATGTGAAATAAAATTTTTTGATATGTATATATTACAATACAGAGTTAAAGATTAATATTTCTATTATTTACCCCATTCCCTTAAATGGCAGAAAATGCATATACTATATTTATAGATTTATTTATTTCTATTCAAGAATTCATCTGTGGTATAGAAGGAGTTGCCAAGGAGGTATGATTTCAATTTATTTTTGAAGCTATTACTGATATCTGTCAGACACCTTATTTCATCTGGTAATCTGTCGAAAATTTTTATAGCAGCATATTTTACCCCTTTCTATGCCAAAGATAGTTTGAGCAAAGGATAGTGTAAGTCTTTCTTTTTTCTGGTATTATAATCCTGAATGTCACTGTTGTTTTTAAACTGGTCCATGTTGTTGAGAACAAATTTCATTAGTGAGTAGATGTATTGTGAGGCTGTTGTAAGAATTCCCAATCTTTCAAAAAGATGCCTGCAAGATGTGTGACTATGAACCCCACACATTATTCTAACCACTTTCTTTTGAGCAGTGAATACTTTTTGTCTAAATGTTGAGCTACCCCAAAATATTATTCCGTATGGCATCAGAGAGTGAAAGTATGCAAAGTATGTTAGCTTACTAATTTATATATCCTCAAAATTGGCAATTGTTCTGATCGCAAAAGTTGCTGAACCTAGTCGCTTTAGGAGATCCAAAATATGAATTTTCCAATTAAGATTCTCATCTATATGTACACCCAAAAACTTAGTAAACTCTACCCTGACTTCTGTTGATGTGTTATATTTATTGAATGAATTGTACTTTTTCCAGCAGAAAATTGGATGTACTGTTTTTTTTTTATGTTTAGAGCAAGCCTATTCGCAGAAAACCAATTAATGACTTTTCCAAAGACCTTATTTGTATCATTTGCAATTGACTTTCTTTTACTGGATTAATAATGATGCTTGTATCATCAGCAAACAGTATCAGTTCAGCTTCCTGTTTCAGACAGGATGTCGACCACACATCCCTTCATATCGCATTGTTTGACGCCATTGGCAGAGGATGACACGGCGGTCGCGCGGGCTCAATTGACTTGTTTAGGGCCAGAACGCAGAATGCTAAGTATACCACTCGTAAGCCTGTACCTGACCTAAAACCATTTCTGCCGAAGCTTGGCGTGGTGCGTATCTGCAGCGGTTTCTCCAAGTTTAAAACTAAACTTTATACATCCAAGCCGCTCTGGTAGGCCAGCCATCGCTAAACTGCAATCAGAGAAACCCGACACTGCACAGTGAGTGACAAAAGTCATGGGGCAGCGATATGCGCCGGCCGGGGTGGCCGAGCGGTTCTAGGCGCTACAGTCTGGAACCGCGCGACCGCTACGGTCGCAGGTTCGAATCCTGCCTCGGGCATGGATGTGTGTGATGTCATTAGGTTAGTTAGGTTTAAGTAGTTCTAAGTTCTAGGGGACTGATCACCACAGCTGTTAAGTCCCATAGTGCTCAGAGCCATTTAGTATAGGCATGCGCATTCAATACTGAGAGATACGTAAACAGGCAGAATATGGCGCTGCAGTCGTCAACGGCTATGTAAGGTCTGGCCCAGATGTTAGATCGGTTACTGCTGCTGGAATGGTAATTTATCAAGATTTTAGTGAGTTTGCACGTGATATTATAGTCGCGTACAAGCGATGGAGCACAGCATCTCCGAGGTAGCGATGAAGTGGGGATTTTCCTGTACGACCATTTCACGAGTGTACCGTGAATATCAGGAATTCGGTAAAACATCAAATCTCCAACATCGCTGAGGCCGGAAAAAGATCCTACAAGAACGGCACCAACGGCGACTGAAGAGAATCGTTCTTGTCAGAAGTGCAATCCTTCCACAAATTGCTGCAGATCTCAGTGCTGGGCCATCAACAAGTGTCAGCGTGCGAACCATTCGACGAAATATTAACGATATGGGATTTCGGAGCCGAAAGCCCACTCTTGTACCCTTGATGATTGCACGATACATAGCTTTACGCCAAGCCTGGACCAGTCAACACCGAAATTCGACTGTTGATGACTGGAAACATGTTGCCTGGTTGGACGAGTCTCGTTTCACGCTGTATCGAGCGGATGGACGAGTACGGGTATGGAGACAAAAAATTGTTCAAATGGCTCTGAGCACTATGCGACTTAACTTCTGAGGACATTAGTCGCCTAGAACGTAGAACTACTTGAACCTAACTAACCTAAGGACATCACACACATCCATGCCCGAGGCAGGATTCGAACCTGCGACCGCAGCGGTCGCTCGGCTCCAGACTGTAGCGCCTAGAACCGCACGGCCACTCCGGCCGGCTATGGAGACAACCTCATGAACCCATGGACACTGAATGTCAGCAGAGGACTGTTCAAGCTGATGGAGGCTCCGTTATGGTTTGATGTGTGTGCAGTTGGGACAATATGCGATCCCTGATACGTCTATTCATGTCCATTGTGCATTCCGACGGACTTTGGCAATTCAAGCAGGATAACGCGACACTCCACACGTCCAGAATTGTTACAGAGTGGCTCTAGGAACACACTTCTGAGTTTAAACACTTCCGCCAGCCATCTAATTCCCCAGACATGAACATTATTAAGTATATCTGGGATCCCCTGCAGCGTGCTGTTCAGAAGAGATCTCAACCCCCTCGTACTCTTATGGATTTATGAACAATCCCGCAAGATTTTTGGTGTCAGTTCCCTCCAGCACTACTTCACGTCCATGCCACGTCGTGTTGCGACACTTCTGCGTGTTCGCGGGGGTCCTACACGGTAATAGGCAGTTTCTTTGGCTCTTAAGTGTGGAACGTATATGGTCACTAACAGCTATCCATGTAACTCTTTTTCACAACCGCTTCGCAGACGGATTCATGAAGTGTATGTACAGGGAGTCACCTAGCGACGCTTCAGTGAACTCATAAGCATTCGTGCGAAAAATACAAGTATCAGGTAGTTTTGGATACTGTCTCGTATTTTGATCAGGCTGCCGATGGTGTGTCAGAGATCTTAGTCGCGGCCTTCAGCTAATGGGCAACATTCCAGGAGGCCCCTCCCGTAACAACGGCAGTAAGCGACTTGTCAGGGTGGACCCGGCGCAGATAAAGCTCCGCGCGGCCCTCGTACGTCAATGTCTTCATTGTGCATGCAACCTTCCTACTCACCAGCCGACGCCGGCTTAACAGGAGCCTTTGCCAACACACAATACCATGTTGCGGGCCACTGCCCGAGCTGGACCTTCGGATTCGGCGACCGTCTCGTTTAAAATGGAACGATTCCAGCGAGTTTCATCAGATTTGTTACTTCACTTCTCTCTCTCTCTCTTTCCTCCTCCTCCTCCTCCTCCTTCCCCCCCCCCCCTTTCTGTGTGACGAACGATTCAGGACTAACACCGAAAAATAACTCGCTGTATCGAAGACTAGCATTCATTACCGAGAAGAGCAATTCATTTACAATTGGAATAGTCCGTATCGGAATGAAAGTACATTGCCCGAGTAAAAGATTCCATTCCGGTCACAAAATTCTTTTCATGTGGTCATAGCGAGAACCAGAAGATGCCAAATCCTTTGAATATAATAGATATTCGAAAAATTAAAGGTTCAAATCACTCATGTTTCGCACTGCAAAAAATCTTTGCTGGAAAATGAAGTGACCTCAAGAACGTGCTTTTTTTTCCCCTCCAGCACAGACCTCTACTCTCCTAGTTTCGAACTGTATCAGAAGAGTTGTGTACTAATTGCCACTTATCGTTTCACTCCTTTCACGGAAATAAAAAAAATAATTCCATTTGAAACTTCTTGCCAGATTTTAAACTGTCTCCCTGTTGGGACGCGAACCCAAAACCTTGCATTTACGTTGTCACATCATATCTAATCAAATTTCCATCTCTTCTTTCATCCATTAAATACATTTTTAAGTTTAATTTAAAATACATCCACAATCTATTATGTATCTTATTTATTATCATTATCTAAGTTAGCAACAAGTTTACACTGAATCGTGTGTATGCATTTGTACTTATTATACACATATACGTAACTTATTATTTTTTAATTTATCGTTTAAAAAATTTTTAACAAAAAATTTACTAGTATTAAAACTGAATTTGTGTTATATAACACGTAAAACCATACAATGTGCGATCTGCTATATAATAACAGGCAGCAGGTCTTTGCTTGAGAAAAAAAAAAACCAGAAAATGCTGACCGCTCCCTTCCCGGTAAATGAAATCGAATTTGCGTTTCTTTGGAGCAGAGAAAGTGGCTTCGAGCCATTCATTTCATTGCGTTCATTTCTGGAGTCGAATGTTCAGTACACGTCTCACTCACAGTAACGAATCTGCGCACAAAATATATATCTGTATATGCGTTTCTGCTCCACAAGCGACACCCTTACCTGTTCCAGTCGCGAATTCTGTGCCTGAAGGACGGTTGCTGGTAAGCCTCTGTGTGAGGTCGAAGCCCTCCGATTTGACTTTAGTGGTCTCTTTGTGAGATATACGTAGGAGGAAGCCATACGTTGGATAACTGTTATGGGAACGTACGCACGACTAACGCTTCTCTCGTTGAGTCTGTCACCTGGGTTGGATCTGCTTCTCCCTGACGCATTTGCACTTACTAGACGAACCGGCGATGAAACGCGTTCATATTATTTAGAGCTTCTCCATTTCTCTCAACAATCCTATCTGGTAAGTGTTCCACACAGACGAGTAATACCCAAGCTATGTCCTTCGTGGATGATCTACAGTTACTGAAAATTCTTTCAATGAATCCCAGTCTCGCCTTACCTGCGATTGTTTTCATTTGGTCTCTCCACTTTAAATTCTTCCTAATGCGTGTTACCAGATATTTATAGTGGTGAGTACTTCCAAAGTTGTTTTGACAATGGTGTAACCATACAATAACGGAACTTTCCGCCTCCTTGTGTGCAGTAGCCTATGTTTAAATTTGTTAATTTTGAGGGTCGACTGTCAATCCCTGTACCAAATATAGATCCACTGTAGATCTTCCTGCACTTTGCTATAATTTTCTATCTTTTCAACTTTCCTGCACACAACAGTATTGTAAGCGTTGCGCCATCTCATGACATTCGCTTTGATTTATCGATAGACTAAAACAAGCAGAATTTCTTCGTTATATGGAGGTTCTTTCAAGGAACTTGACTAACAGTTCGATTTATAGAACTTCGAATTAGCAAACGTAGACTGTATAACGAAAAAAAAAAATTATTATTACAGGACATATGTACAGCCACTTTGGTTGCGCCAAATTTTGTCAACTGACCACGAAAAGTGTTCTCATCAAACAAAAATGCCATGTTTGGTGAGAGCATATTTGCTCAGACGTTGTAAACCATGGTGTGATTACATGTATTCCACGTATCTTTTTATTCTGATGAAGATTGCCCTAGTGCCATCGAAACCGTGGCCAACTGACAAAATTTTGTGCAACCGAAGTGCTGTATCAAATGTTCAAAATTTCAAAAAAAAAAAAAAAAAAAAAAAAACGATGTCACGAGGAGAGCTACATTGCCCTCATATAGCTTATGTGAGGCCACGTAGAGTGTATCTAAGACAGATTTAATATCTTCGAACTTCACTTCATTTAAGTATGGAATGTAGTATTACGGAAGAGACAGTGTTATGAAGTTATCAAATGATTTGTTACCTGTATTCAGACAGTGGTCGCTGCCGGCGTTAGAGTCAGACAGAAATATGTAAACACCAAAAACACAACATATTAGCGTGACTAATATGTTGTACGAAAGCTGTTGACATTCAGATCAACTTCCAGTTGCCTCAGAATGGATAAATACGGGTCCTGTCTAGTTTTAAAGGGAATTTTACACCATTAATCTTGCAAAGTAATGGCAAGTTCAGGTGACGACCATGGGGATTGTGGTAATGGCCCCTTATCAGTTAAAGGACCCGCACAACAGACAAGCAAGGTGGGCTGCCGACCTCCTTTCAAGAGCTCAGATCGAAACATCACCAGTGGATGTAAACAAAAGCAGACTTTCCGCATAAACACCGAAATACTTCGTGAAAAGCCATGTGACAGAGATCCACCTATTGGAACTAATGTTACTACGTGTAGCACTCCACCGAATCGGCGTTGTAAGCACGCCAGCAGACCGGCAGTATGTACCCAACACGTAGGACAGCTCCAGCCAATACATTCGCCGCCTCTAGCATGGTAGGCACTCGCCATAACCTTCGGTAGAATGTTGTATCTTTGTAATTGTATAGAGCAGTATTTTGGTTATTATTTTCTTTCCATTGTCTTCTACACTTATTTGGTTTTTGCCACCACAAGAATTGATGTGCTTCTTGTTGTTCTTGCCTTT
The DNA here is from genome assembly GCF_021461385.2 of Schistocerca piceifrons. Classification (NCBI taxonomy): domain Eukaryota; kingdom Metazoa; phylum Arthropoda; class Insecta; order Orthoptera; family Acrididae; genus Schistocerca; species Schistocerca piceifrons. Next base: position 971,295,851 of record NC_060139.1, on the reverse strand, counting down.
GGAAATTAGTGCACGCCAAGAAGGCGTTTTAGTTACAATAAAGTATGTTCAAACTTGATCGTTAGTTCTTTACTTTGGCCGCAGGACACTACAGAAGTGGTCAGCGATCACGCAGTCTTAATAATATTGAGATCTGGTGACTGTGGTGTCCAGGGGAGATGCGACATGTCAGCTGTGCGAACAGAGCCAATGTTGTTTTGGGACGCAGGATCACCATCGGGAAACAAACATTGCATCATGTAATGGACCTGGTCAACCAAAATTGTCACATTACCCTTGGCAGTAATGCGGCCTCGCAGAGTAACCAGGGGCACGTGGAGTTCCACGATACGCGTGCCCAAATCATAGCCTAACCCCCGACATGTTTTACTCTTGGGACGTAAAGTGGGACAGAAGTTGGATACAGTGTGAAATAAAATACACTACTGGCCATTAAAATTGTTACACCACGAAGATGACGTGCTACATACGCGAAATTTAACCGACAGGAAGAAGATGCTGTGATATGCAAATGATTAGCTTTGCAGAGCATTCACACAAGGTCGGCGCCGGTGGCGACACCTACAACGTGCTGACATGAGGAAAGTTTCCAACCGATTTCTCATGCACAAACAGCAGTTGACCGGCGTTGCCTGGTGAAACGTTGTTGTGATGCCTCGTGTAAGGAGGAGGAATGCGTACCATCACGTTTCCGACTTTGATAATGGTCGGATTGTAGCCTATCGCGATTGCGGTATATCGTATCGCGACATTGCTACTCGCGTTGGTCGAGATCCAATGACTGTTAGCAGAATATGGAATCGGTGGGTTCAGGAGGGTAATACGGAACGCCGTACTGGATCCCAACGGCCTCGTATCACTAGCAGTTGAGATGACAGGCATCTTATCCGCATGGCTGCAGCCACGTCTCAATCCCTGAGTCAACAGATGGGGACGTTTGCAAGACAACAACCATCTGCACGAACAGATCGACGACGTTTGCAGCAGCATGGACTATCAGCTCGGAGACCATGGCTGCGGTTACCCTTGACGCTGCATCACAGACAGGAGCGCCGGCGACGGTGTACTCAGCCACGAACCTGGGTGCACAAATGGCTAAACGTCATTTTTTCGGATGAATCCAGGTTCTGTTTACAGCATCATGAAGGCCGCATCCGTGTTTGGCGACGTCGCGGTGAACGCACATTGGAAGCGCGTATTCGTCGTGGCCACACTGGCGTATCACCCGGCGTGATGGTATGGGGTGCCATTAGTTACACGTCTCGGTAACCTCTTGTTCGCATTGACGGCATTTTGAACAGTAGACGTTACATTTCAGATGTGTTACGACCCTTGGCTATACCCTTCATTCGATCCCTGCGAAACCCTACATTTCAGCAGGATAATGCACGACCGCATGTTGCAGGTCCTGTACGGGCCTTTCTGGATACAGAAAATGTTCGACTGCTGCCCTGGCCAGCACATTCTCCTGATCTCTCACCAATTGAAAACGTCTGGTAAATGGTGGCCTAGCAACTGGCTCGTCACAATACGCCAGGTACTACTCTTGATGAACTGTGGTATCGTGTTGAAGCTGCATGGAAAGCTGTACCTGTACACGCCATCCAAGCTCTGTTTGACTCAATGCCCAGGCGTATCAAGGCCGTTATTATGGCCAGAGGTGGTTGTTCTGGGTACTGATTTCTCAAGAAATATGCACCCAAATTGCGTGAAAATGTAATCACATGTCAGTTCTAGGTTAATATATCTGTCCAATAAATACCCGTTTATCATCTGCATTTCTTCTTGGTGTAGCAATCTTAATGGCCAGTAGTGTACTAATCGACCATATGATATCCTTCCATTGCTACGTAGCGCGGGTTATATTGCTTCCGCAGCACGTTTTCCTGCTACGGACACTTGCATCAGTGACAAGTGGTTTCGAATTCCATCTCACCCTGCAATTCCCTTCGTATTGTTTTGGCGCTGACAGGTTTCGCGAGTGACATTTGCAACTGTCGTCGCTTTACTTTTCGTCAGAATCGTCTTAAGTGATCGTTCGTCCCGATCGCTCAACACACACTTTCGTCTGTTTTGTGACTCAGCGAATTATGTTTGCTCCGCTTTCCCTGCATGCGGTATATATCTTCGACACTGTGCCTGCTGAAACGCCAAACACATCAGTTATCGGCTGATACTAGCAGCGTATTGAGGACACAGCGTAGGTGCCGTTCGTGGTCAGATACTACATCACAACCTGTAAGCTTGGTTGGCGTCTGTATTTACGTTCACAAATGCGTGTCTCGCTGCGTTTCGATATTTTTGGCCAACCCCTCTAAGTAACAGGGGACGCGCCACCGACTTTCTTACTGGCGCCACTGCCACTGTCGCTTTGCCATAAGTGGACGCAGCGCGGTGCAGGCGGGCCGGTATTGATGGCGCCCTTTTCTTATCGATCCCTGCGGTAATTCGCGGTTCGGAATTGCTGTAGCCACAGCTGGTGCACTTCATTTTTCATTCTCCCGAATCCCGAGAACGAGCCCGCGAAATTCAGCAGAGAGAATTGATGACAGCAGTGTTGATGTATAGTTCGCAGCATCAGCGGTGGAAGGTAGTAGAGAGTCGTAAAATGTAAAATAGGAATTGTCGGCACCAGGCGCTCTGACAGTGTTTCTTAAGAAGAAGACAGTGAACGTAGAAGCGTGCTAGGATGAAACGTGCGCTTCTGGCTGTTCGTTGGGAGCAGTTTTACTCCTCATAGCATGACAAGGATGATAGGTTACAGTGCTGGTAACACTCGACAGGTTTAGCTGAGAGAATTGAGTGTGCTGCTCTAGATGATTCCCTTAGCTTTCTTTAGTTACGTTCTCCCTCTACTTAACATTACTTCTGTGGAAAAATTGAGACACACATGTAAACATCCAAACACACAACAACGATACATATAGAATTTTCATAACTTTCAACAGTTCTGCTAATACTTCACATCCGCAAGTTTAATGCTAGCTACAAAAATTTTATCAACGCACAGTAAAGAGGAAGAATAGCGACAGTTATTATCAACCATAGATACAAACCTTCTCAACCAATCTTGTTTTAGCTTTTTAAATACATGCACAACAGAAACACCAAGCAATTGTAATTACTGCCCAAGTATTATATTTTCGCCAGCGAGATTACTTCTAAACTGATGTGTTTCATTAAATATGAAAGGAAAGTCACTAAACATTTGAAGACTGCTGTTTGCTGTTGCTTCTGGGCCTTAATTTCTGTCATGTGCGCTCAACAGTTGTCTCATATTGAAAAAGTTACAGCAATTTATTGAGTAATACAGCGCAATTGAAGTAGTAATTCGCCTCGTTAACATAACTTTCGTTTTGTTGTACATTTTGAACAACGAAGAAGAGACGTGTGAGATTTGAAAAGGCTGCTTTCGTTGTTTTTGTTGTTGCTGTTGTCGTTGTGGTCTTCAGTCCTGAGACTGGTTTGATGCTGCTCTCCATGCTACTCTATCCTGTGCAAGCTTCTTCATCTCCCAGTACTTACTGCAACCCACATCCTTCTGAATCTGCTTAGTGTATTCATCTACTGGTCTCCCGCTACGATTTTTAGCCTCCACACTGCCCTCAAATACTAAATTGGTGACCCCTTGATGCCTCAGAACATGTCCTACCAACCGATCCCTTCTTCTTGTCAAGTTGTGCCACAAACTCCTCTGCTCCCCAATTCTATTCAATACCTCCTCATTAGTTATGTGATCTACCCATCTAATCTTCAGCATTCTTCTGTAGTACCACATTTCGAAATCTTTTATTCTCTTCTTGTCTAAACTATTTATCTTCCTGATTTCGTTATACAGTATTTTTCTTAATATGGGATGACGAAACTGATGTTAGGTCTATTTCCTCTTTCCGAGAAAGCTGAGAGCATATTTTACTGTGCTTAGTTGGTATCTTCTCACAGGGTTCACCCAGGAGGCCTCTCTAGTAGGACTGAAAGGAAATCTAGGGTCAAATACAAAAATAAAACTACTACAGTGAAAGTAAACTGAGAAATCACGCTTCATGTAAACAAAATAAAATATCACTTGAATGAGCCCAATTACGATTGAAATGTCAGTTTTCCACGCGTAAAAGTTTAGACTGTAATGAGAATGAATAGTACACCTGTAAATGACGCAAGCTGGCATTTTTGATCAAAACACTTCCACCAGAAGCTAATGTTGGGGCAGCTAATATGGTAGATGATTGCTTCAAGTTCGTGACTTTATGACCACTCCCCTCATCATACTTTCACAGTCCGCCCCGGTAGCTGAGTGGTCAGCGTGACAGACTGTCAATCCAAAGGGCCCGGGTTCGATTCCCGGCTGGGTCGGAGATTTTCTCCGCTCAGGGACTGGGTGTTGTGTTGTCCTAATCATCATCATTTCATCCCCATCGACGTGCAGGTCGCCGAAGTGGCGTCAAATCGAAAGACCTGCACCAGGCGAACGGTCTACCCGACGGGAGTCCCTAGCCACACGACATTTAATTTCATACCTTCACACTCGTGTAGTACGAAGACGGTGTCTGATGCTGTTATCGTTGCTTTTGCTGATTTTTCTGAGATGACGTTCCATCTTTCTTTCATTTTTGTGGTATACACTGAAATACTTACTGACTCCCTTGTGCGAGAAACTTATTTCAATGAAACAAATTATCTGAAAATTACAAGAAAATTTGGAGCAGTATACAAGGAATATCCAGATGAGACTAATGTTTTTAATTTACTCATAAGCACCGGTTTTCAGTCACATTTGATCGCAGCTCCCCATGTATGGTTGTAGAAGCGCTATCCTTTATTAAACAGAAAAATCACATAAAGGAATTATATGTGCTATACCTTCGGAGATGTTATGCTTGATAATTAACGTGCCTCACCGGACGCAGTAAATTGCCTCATTCTTCTGTCGTTTATATCCCGCCCATCAACTCCTCTCTGCTCATAATCGCTTGCAGACAATTTTTATCACTTGAAATTACACGTTCATGGCTATACCCTTTTCACTAACTGTTAGTTCTTCAGTCATTTTCGCACGTTCGATTCTCATAACAATTCACGCCATTACTCTCTCCTTACAGTCCGATTACTCGTTTTACACAGATACTTACGTCCCAGGGCAAATCACCCCTAAAACGGAAAATATACTTTACAAGACCTACATACATACAATTTTACATATTTTAGGTAACGTAGATAATACTTATGAAACGAAAACAAAGTAAAACATATAAAAAACACGTGAGTAAAATTCCGTCGCACTATCTCCCAGATCGACGTTCGCATTTTTTAGTCGGATTTCATGCTCATTATGTCTTACTTTCTTCATAACATGCTCGATCCGTGGCGTTATAAAAGAACTTCTCAATAACAGAGCATAGAGTGGTCGAAGACAAGAGAAATATGTAGAACGGAAGGACTTCCTCATAATGACATACACGACAATAGTCGACTAACGGATTCCACGCAGTACATTGATTCCTCCTGGAGACAATCATGTCTAGCAGATATGTAAGTTCTGTCATATTGTCCCTCTCATACTCTAAGAAGTAATGTATGACACTTTTTGTTTTTCGTGCTAATGACGTGCAATCCTCGAAACCCGGTGTGAGGTTCTTAATATTCTGGAGGAACGTGTTTAAATCCTTGTGCGGGCATCAGGACTAAAATTTTGCACGATTAGTCTAAGCTAATGAGCACTTCTTCACCATGTTGCTACAGTAGAGGATACCGAGGCGGGTTGTCGCAATTAATGATTTTTAATGTTTGAAGAGGAAATGTTTAGTTTCCCCATCGGTAATTAGTGTATCTTTCAGTACGTAGCCTTGGCTATATTTCCTCACAAATGTGAGGCTATAGCCACACTCCAGAAAAAAACTTCTAAGCAAATTTTTGTAATAACTTGCGGCACCGGGTTGCCGGGTTCATTGTCATAGACATCGGGGCTGGTTGTCACGGGTTATTTAGATGGGAGAAAAGAAATTATTTATTAAAAATAGTTGTAACACCGATTTAGAAATCAATTGATGATATTTTTAGAGCACTAATACATATTTAAGACCAATTTAGATACTATATTATATATTATAGTAGTATTTTAAGTAAATATTTAAGATATCCTGCATTAGACTAGCACTATTTGGATATATATTGTATGACCCAGATGTGCACAATTCCTGAGCCCCCTTCTTACAGTTTGTACAAATGGTTCCAATGGCTCTAAGCGCTATGGGACTTAGAACTACTAAAACCTAACTAAGCTAAGGACATCAAACACATCCATGCTCGAGGCAGGATTCGAACCTCCGACCGTAGCAGCAGCGTGGTTCCGGACTGAAGCGCCTAGAACCGCTCGGCCACAACGGCCGGCCTTTTGTACAATGGATCCATTTTTCCTTAGCTTTACTGTTAGAGAAAGGTTCAAGAAAAACTAAACAAAAAGTCATCATCCTTTCTTCACTCATAGAGAATTTTCGTCCCTTTTTACTTCTTTTCTTTTTTTTCATACAGCAGCATTTCGGTTGCTTTTCTTCATGATTTTGTTGACTTTTTCTAGCTTGCAAGTTCAAGATTCCTGTTAAGTGATGAATCTGTTAAAATTGCTGTCTTTCCCTATCGCCAAGCTAAGGTAAAGATCGTACTAAGAGACTCGAACTCGGGTCCTTTGCCTTTCGCGGGCAAGTGCTCTACCGACTGAGCTACCCAAGCACGACTCACGCCCCGTCCTCACAGCTTTACTTCTGGCAGTACCTCGTCTCCTACCTTCCAAACTTTACAGAAGCTCTCCTGCGAACCTTGCAGAACTAGCGCTCCTGAAAGAAAGGATATTGCGGAGACATGGCTTAGCCACAGCCTGGGGGATGTTTCTAAAATGAAATTTTCACTCTACAGCGGAGTGTGCGCTGATATGAAACTTCCTTTCTTTCAGGAGTGCTACTTCTGCAAGGTTCGCAGGAGAGCTTCTGTAAAGTTTGGAAGTTAGGAGACGAGGTACTGGCTTGTATAGCTGTGAGGACGGGGCATGAATCGTGCTTGGGTAGCTCAGTCGATAGAGCACTTGCCCGCGAAAGGCAAAGGTCCCGATTTCGAGTCTCGGTCCGGCACACAGTTTTAATCTGCCAGGAAGTTTCATGTGTAGTTATGTTTAAATGTTGAATAGAGTGTGATCACGCCGTAATTTTGTAACTAATTTAGGTTATTTTTCATGTGATTCAATAATTGTCACTCTGTACAGTTAACAAGAGTCCAGGTGGAAAATATATTTTCTAAACTACTGCAGGACTATTAAACAAAAAAGAAAATGAGCGCCTAATGCTGTGTCTTAACTGTCTGTGTCGCCGAGGAGACGTTAGATTCTAACTTTCCTTCCTTCCTTCTCAAACCACCCGCGTCAGCTAATCGTTGAAAAAGCTGAAACAATGTAATTGTGAATTAACTAAAATATTACAAATAAATACGATGCTATGAAACTAGAGGAAACCTTGCTATGAGCCACTGCAGGGACAGACGAGCCATGACCAGCTGTAAACACTGTTCTGAGATACATCATACAGCATGAATAATTGTACTTGTCAAAAATTCGTCTCTCTTCATTGCCATTACCGAGTCCGATAATTAATTACGGCACGGGCGGAAAATTACCTGTCATTACTAAATAACGGCAAAGCGAACACTGTTTTACCAGAAATTCCCAGCCTATTGCTCATTGATTGACACATGTTAATGGAGTGTATGAAAGTTAGCCGAAACTCATCAGTTAAAATTTCACTTCACCGGCTTGTTAGAGCACCTGTTCGGTGCCCCAGTTGTCGATTATGTAACTTTTTATAAATACGCAAAAGCACAGTAATTTTTAAAATTAATATATAAGAAGAAGCACTCTGGAAAGAGACGATGACAAGAAGTACATCACAAAGTGCAAAGTCTCTCCTGATGATCATATATTATTCTTTTCATTTTCCTTCCAATACCACAAGACGTGGACATCTGTTAACAGGTCATCGTTAGTTTAATCTTGCTAAACCTCCAGCCTTCGACGGCCCAAATATATATACACAATTATTTTCTACAGTATTTTCGACATTGAGGTATCTTTCATGCAAGATACCAGCATTACGTGGAATTTCATTTAGATGCTGAGAAGTCGTTGCTTTCAATGTCGTGACAGAATTTATCTTAAATACACTCCTGGAAATGGAAAAAGAACACATTGACACCGGTGTGTCAGACACACCATACTTGCTCCGGACACTGCGAGAGGGCTGTACAAGCAATGATCACACGCACGGCACAGCGGACACACCAGGAACCGCGGTGTTGGCCGTCGAATGGCGCTAGCTGCGCAGCATTTGTGCACCGCCGCCGTCAGTGTCAGCCAGTTTGCCGTGGCATACGGAGCTCCATCGCAGTCTTTAACACTGGTAGCATGCCGCGACAGCGTGGACGTGAACCGTATGTGCAGTTGACGGACTTTGAGCGAGGGCGTATAGTGGGCATGCGGGAGGCCGGGTGGACGTACCGCCGAATTGCTCAACACGTGAGGCGTGAGGTCTCCACAGTACATCGATGTTGTCGCCAGTGGTCGGCGGAAGGTGCACGTGCCCGTCGACCTGGGACCGGACCGCAGCGACGCACGGATGCACGCCAAGACCGTAGGATCCTACGCAGTGCCGTAGGGGACCGCACCGCCACTTCCCAGCAAATTAGGGACACTGTTGCTCCTGGGGTATCGGCGAGGACCATTCGCAACCGTCTCCATGAAGCTGGGCTACGGTCCCGCACACCGTTAGGCCGTCTTCCGCTCACGCCCCAACATCGTGCAGCCCGCCTCCAGTGGTGTCGCGACAGGCGTGAATGGAGGGACGAATGGAGACGTGTCGTCTTCAGCGATGAGAGTCGCTTCTGCCTTGGTGCCAATGATGGTCGTATGCGTGTTTGGCGCCGTGCAGGTGAGCGCCACAATCAGGACTGCATACGACCGAGGCACACAGGGCCAACACCCGGCATCATGGTGTGGGGAGCGATCTCCTACACTGGCCGTACACCACTGGTGATCGTCGAGGGGACACTGAATAGTGCACGGTACATCCAAACCGTCATCGAACCCATCGTTCTACCATTCCTAGACCGGCAAGGGAACTTGCTGTTCCAACAGGACAATGCACGTCCGCATGTATCCCGTGCCACCCAACGTGCTCTAGAAGGTGTAAGTCAACTACCCTGGCCAGCAAGATCTCCGGATCTGTCCCCCATTGAGCATGTTTGGGACTGGATGAAGCGTCGTCTCACGCGGTCTGCACGTCCAGCACGAACGCTGGTCCAACTGAGGCGCCAGGTGGAAATGGCATGGCAAGCCGTTCCACAGGACTACATCCAGCATCTCTACGATCGTCTCCATGGGAGAATAGCAGCCTGCATTGCTGCGAAAGGTGGATATACACTGTACTAGTGCCGACATTGTGCATGCTCTGTTGCCTGTGTCTATGTGCCTGTGGTTCTGTCAGTGTGATCATGTGATGTATCTGACCCCAGGAATGTGTCAATAACGTTTCCCCTTCCTGGGACAATGAATTCACGGTGTTCTTATTTCAATTTCCAGGAGTGTATTTGTTCGAGGACAAAAGGTATGTTTCATCGCATTCGTAGAAGTAGCAACTAACTCATTCTTCTCCATTGGTGATCGGGACAATCAGTCGCCATCATGACTAACAAACAAACAAAGCAAGACGTTCCGACTACGGTCCGTCAGGGTATGATGTCCCTAATGTCCCATTTGCTGCCGAACCGGTAGCCCAGTGGCAGGCGTCAGCGCCCATAACTACAGCACGCTGTAGTGTCTTTTGATGACGTTTCCGGACACGCGTTCCCATCCAAGATTTGTTCCTCGAGGCACCCTCTACATCCACTCGAAGTTTGTTGCAATATTTCTGGGACACTCTGTAGGTACAAAACCCACAAAATATCCGCTTTACTTTATCAATGCAGTAAAAAACAGCTGCTGTGTCGCAGAGGGTAATAATCGGATTTTAGACTGTAATAGTAAAAAAAATCTAGTGAACGTACGTCCGATAACCGCCAGAATCAAGAAAAAGATACGTAATTCGGCCCAATTCCAACTACTGCAGTCAGTGAACCCTTCACCAATGCTAGGCAAATGCTTTCGAATGCACTAATTTTATTACAGTGTGATCATGAAATAGAACTTCAGGTCGGGGTCAGTTTGTACAATGAAAAGCTGTTAACCTTGAAACAAAGCACGTGTACAAGAATGATAGTTATTATAATATTTCAGACTACTGATAGCCTACAATAGTTACTTTAGCGGTTAGTTCGCTTTTGGCTAGGAAGTTCATTCAATACCAGCGTTACAACTCATGGCAAATGGGTGAAGAACTTGCGGAAGAAAAGTCACGTCCGAATGATTCATTGGAACACTCTCAGATTAATAATGCAAGACTTAGGTACTGCAATTGTAAAAACGGAACAAGTAGAAACCAAGCAGTTTCAATAAGTGGAGGAGTCGGGCGAGTCAGAGTTATGTAAAAGCTGACCTGCAAACGACTGAAATTTGTTATCGAAGAAATAATCTGTTGCCATTTATGAATATCTGACTTCATTTACATACACCGGGCGAAGTGACGCAGTGGTTAGCACACTGGATTCTCATTCGATAAGGATGACGGTGCAAATTCCCGTCTGGTCATCAAGATGAAGGTTTTCCGTCATTTCCTTGAGTCGCTCCTGGCAAATTCTGGGAAAAGGGCACGCTCGATTTCCTATCCCATCCTCTCCTGATCCGTCCTTGTGCTCGGTAACTGAATGTCGGGACTTTAAACCCTTTCATTTGATCTACATTTGTAGAGATTTGGTTCAAATGGCTCTGAGCACTATGAGACTTTACATCTGAGGTCATCAGTCCCCTAGAACTTAGAACTGCTTAAACCTAACTAACCTAAGGACATCACACACATCCATGCCCGAGGCAGTATTCGAACGTGCGACCGTAGCGGTCGCGCGGTTCCAGACTGAAGCGCCTAGAACCGCTCGGCCACACCGGCAGGCTGTAGAGACTAACCGCATTTGATATATGTTTAGACAGCAGACTATATTGTAATTTAGAATATAGTGACAAGTAAAAACAGCTAGTAACTGCATATTATTTTCGTAAGGCTGACAGAAATTAAACGCTCAAATCAGAAATTTTGTTGTCTGTCTTCTTTCTCTAATTCATGCAGCGAGTAGAATACTTTTCGCCTAATTAACACTTTTTGAAACTTCGTCTCGAGTACAGTGGACGTCTTGTATTTTGACACGAAAGAATTATCGCATGCCATATAAAGCACGCGTTATTTTTCCGAAAGACAAATTTATGAGTACAGTGTGGAAATATCCCAGCCCACGGCATTTTAAAATTGTTTTTTAGTCCGCTAACTTCCTTTCGATATAGAAACCTTAAATTTCCACTTAGTCTGTATTTTTAAAGGTGCTGGTTATGATAATCGAAGTTCAGTTCTATTAGCTCTGCAAAGTAGTCATTTACGGCTGCAATAATCTTCTTCACTCGACTCATAAAGGTTTCCAGCCAAAAATTTCTTTATACTGAATTTTGATAAGTGACATAGGTGAACAGAGAGGACGTTCAAATAATTAGTGCGTCGAATCCCGTATTTTCCTGCTGACAAAGTTACTTTGCAGCCGTGAATATCACATATCTGTCTTTCTTTCTATTCTCGTTTTTTATTAGTACCACTTCCCACACATTTCCTTTCTTCCAAGTCGTCATCCGACCATCCAGACTCAGAGTTTCTGTTCTTATTTTTTTATTTTTGTTAAATCGTTGCAGGTGAATGCTGGGATGGTTACTCCTGCTTCTCTCCTTAGCCTTGGCACTCAGAGCATGCGCTGTATTTCCGATGGCCACGCCGTTGACCAGCGTTAAACAATTATCCCTTTCATTTTGCCCAGTTGATTCATAAAAGTTGCGTCATATTCGGCAACTATTTCTTTATGCTTCGCAAGGAAAAAAATAACAATAAAACGTTTTGGATTCTAGAAAACATTGGCCATGAGCTACATGTAAGATTAATTACAGAGCGTGAGGGCATCGAATTCTACGGAGTGCCTTCATTCCCGCCTTTCCCCACTCTCACCCCCCCCCTTTCTGGTGGAAGTCGTGCGCCCGTGTCTTTTCCACATTAACAGATTGATGAACAACAAAAACAATGAAACTCCTTCAAATCCTCCTATCTTTGGCTGAGAACATCGTTTTCCCCGTTGCTTTTCTTCAGTATTATACGCGTACAAAAGTGCCATCCACCTTGTGGAAAACTTTCATGTATACTGTCTGCTTTAAAGAATCCGGACACCCCTATGAAATTGCGAAAGTGATCGCTAGTTGTCACAAGGGACGGATCCGCGAATGTAAAACGAGGCAAGGATCAGTGGGTTGGCAGTAAAGAAGCAGTAATAGCGGAATAAGTCGGTTAGGACATCTCAGTGATTTCGAATGGAGACCGATCACTGGATTGCACCTGAGAGGCAAATCCATCAGAGACATTTAAACTTTTCTAAAGCTGCCCAGGTCGACTGTTGGTGATACCAAGGTATACCAAGTCATGGCGGACTTCATGTAGTGACAGACAGGAGCGCGGAGTCTTGCGGAGGGGGGTCATAAAAAATCTCTTGAAATCGGCGGAAGAAATCTCTCGTGAGTTCTAAAGTGCTACCAGCTGTCCAACTAGTACAGTAACTCTGCGTAGCGCATTAAAAGTAATGGGGGACAGTGGTCGAGTAGCCTCTCAGAAGCCGCACATTCTTGTCGTCAGTGTTGAGGGACGCTTGAGGTGGTGTAAAGATGTCACTGGGCAGAGGATGAATGGAAACGAGTGATCATGAGTGATGAATCACGTTGTACCACGTGGTAAGCCATTAAATAGTTTGCGTTTGGCGAATGCACAGAGAACGTTTACGTTCCATCATGTGTAGTGCCAACAGAGAGATATGGGAAAGGTGTACGGTGTACGGTTTGGGGGTATGTTTGTGGTTAGTTTGTGGTCCCTTTACTGCGCATAAGAAAACGCTAAATACGGAATGATATAAAACACGTCAACAGCATTGAGTATTGCTTACAGCAGAGTAACGTTTCGGGGACAATGATTGTATTAGCGTGGCAATGCACCGTGACGTATAGCAGCATCAGCGAGACAATGGTTTGTGGACAATAACATTTGTCAAGTGGAATGGACTATCCAGAGTCCCGACCTGAACCCAGTGGTACAGTTTTTGATGAGTTAGAACATCCACTTCACTCCATACCACAGCGTCTAACATCGATACCTTCTCTGGTTTCAGTCCGCAGCTCGTGGTCTAGGGGCTGGCGTTGCTGCCTCCGGATCACGGGGTCCCGGATTCGATTTCCGGTTGGGTTGAGGATTTTCTCTGCCCGGGGACTGGGTGTTTGTGTTGTCCTCATCATTTCATCATCATTCGTGAACGTGGCGAGATTGGACTGTGTAAACATTGGGGCTTTGTACGGGCGCTGATAACCGTGCAGTTGTCCGCCCCACAAACCAAACATCATCATCATCATCATCATCATCATCATCATCATTCTCTGGTTTCGGCTCATGCGGAAGTTTGGGCTGCCATTCCTCCAGACACTTTCAGACAGCTCACTGAAAGTGTCCCCAGCAGAGTTCAATCTGTGATAAAGGCGATGAGTGGACCTATCCCATATTAGTCTCTTATTAGTAGAGTGTCCAGATACATTTGATCGGGTAGTGTATGTCCATTTTCATTGGTTACACTATATAATCTTTTGCAAATGGCCTCATAGCCGACACTACGCAGTAGCGAATGTCAAAGGTTCGTTTGTTGACTCAATGGCAACCAGTGAGACGGATTGTTGTCATTCAATTTTTGGTTGCTGGAGAGTATGTTGCAACTAAAAATATTTCTTATACATAATTATTCACGAAACAAATTGAGTATTTTCTCCTCAGGTATGCCAGTGTGGTCACGTAATTCACACACCACTAATCTTCGATCGTATGCCATATGCTGCCTTTCTCAAGTGCTACACCTGCGCCCCCAGTTTTGGAACATTCTGCATCTCTCCAAGAGAATTACTGAGGTTTGAATTAGGCCACCTACTACTCAATAGTTAAGACTAAAGGATTCTATTTAGAATGGATTTCCGTTGGATATTAACCCTCCATTCTCTAGACCAAGTAGACACTTTCAACATGTCCAAAAGTAACCGAAACTAACTTGCTGTGAAATCAACGTCGTTTCTGTGCCCTCGTCCTCTTTGTTGTTGACAAGAACGAAATTAGTTAATAAAGCTACCTCGTTCACCTGCGTAGCAAGGTGCCGGGCCTCGGCGTTACTTTAAGGGGAGAAAACGCACAACTGCAGCTAACTGCGGAACGGTCGTATGGCGAAAGTTGGCGAGATCCCTCGAGCGCAATCGTTACGTAGCTCACGCCGCGGCGGTACCCAGAAATCTGGGCGCTGCGGTGCCCTAAGTGGGCCATTAGCTCGGCACTTGGTGGAAGTTGGCGAGACGGTGGAGAGTAGCTTTGCGTTCGAACTCATTACACCCTTGTTTAGTCGCAAAAGATCACACGCTTCGCAACTTGACATGCGCTCTACTGGGCTCGAAGGAGCCCCTGGTAGAGGCCTATTGTGCCATACGTGAGACGTCAGCTTCCACCCATTCTAATTGGCGGAACAGGAAGTTCCCCTACAGTTTCGCAGGCTGCGCAACATAAGGCTCAACAAAACTCTCAAGTCGCGGTAAAATGGCTTCAATTTATTTTGATACAGCACCTCTATGACCTAGTGGCTTGCATTACTTTGCGTATTACAGTTTCGATTTTTCTGTGAATGTCTTGCATTTTTTTCTGTGGTGGAAAAGTTTGAAAAAGAGGTTCATGCATCACCGGCATTTCAATTTAACAATTACCTGACAACGTAAAAGAGAAAAGGAAAAGAAAGGAAAAGCTGAGTTTCAACGAAGAGGTCGTTACGGACGGAACGCGTTATCGGGTTAGGGAATGGAGGGAAAAGAAATCGGACCTGACCTTCTCAAAGGCGTTATCGAATGAGAGAAATCACGGAAAACTTATGTGTGGGTAGTCGGACGGTGATACGAACCTCTTTTCTTCCGATTGCGAGTCCAATACATTGTCATACCGCCACTTCCATCAGTAGTAAAAAATACAAAGGAGAACGGTCAATATTTTGTAAAGTGATTCGTGTAATAGTAAGGAACGAAACAGTTTAGACTTGGTGCGCGTTTGAATGACGCTCGAAATCGTGTATAGCAACTAAGATGCTCTTACATTAGTGACGTAAGGAGACCACAGGCAAGAAGACCGCGCTTACTGCTCAGCATCGATTTCGCCTACACGTATGACGTGTGTAGTTCTTGGCCAGAAAGGAAAGTGACAGAAGTGGTGGCTCCAGATGGGCAGCAAGCGTTTAGAAAAATTACAATTTTTGGCGTGGGTAAGACGACGCTGAGCCATTCTTGTTAGCATAGTTTCCAGGCAGCATGTGGGGCAGCGTAAAGAGTGTAGAACGGTAATCTAAGGGTCGCGGGATCGATCCCTACTCAGAAAATTTTTCTCTTTTTTTTTTGTTTTTACGTTACTTGCACTGCAAATATACCGAAATAATGCTCGACATATTGTATTTATTAATATTCACGTAAAAGGGGAGGACACAAAAAATCCACAAATATGTGAAGAGTTTTGTCAAGATTAAGAAGGAGTGCTATAGTACATTATTAAAAAGATTCACCCCATGTCTGTTTCTACCGCCAGGGAAATAATTTCTTCGAAAAGCATCAAAAATGCTCGTATCTCATCGAGAGAGAAAAACTTTAATACAACCGTGTAATTGTAAAAATGCCTCGTTTGTGCAAGATGCCGAGAAAATTACTACTTCGCTGTTTTTATGATGGATGTAACCTCAGCACCTGTAAACTATCAATTGTAAAACAACAGAAACACCTAATTTTACACACGAAGTCCTCGTGGAAGCCTTACAATCCCTTCCAGGAAATTTATTTGTAATCCCAAATTTTCCATTGCCTTAAAGTCTCACGCCTTTTACAGTGGTGGTGGTGTGTTGGGGCTTATGGGCGCTCAACATCGAGGTCATTAGCGCCCTGACACACATTTAAAGGAACGAATGTGGACAGACCTAAGAAAACTAAAGCACACACTCAAACAAAGCAGGAAAAGAAGGAAAATGCTACCTAAGAAAGTGAAACCTAAGGAAAGGGGAAACATAGCAACAAGAATGTCACAGGAAATTGTTATTGGCTGGCCACTTACATAAAATATGGGCGAGCTTGTCACACAGTGAGCAAATTTTAACAAATACACTGAAGAGCGAAAGAAAATGGTACAACGGGGAGTGGCATGGTCTCGACTAATGTCTGATGTAGCGCTGTAGGGAACTGACGCTATGAATCCTGCAGGGCTCTCCATAAATCCGTAAGAGTACGAGGGAGTGGAGATCTCTTCTGAACAGCACGTTGCAACGCATCCCCAATGTCCGGGAAGTTTGGTAGACAGGGGATGTGTTTAAACTCAGAAGAGCGTTCCTGGAGTCACTCTGTAGCCATTCTGGACATGTGTGGTGTCGTATTGCCCTGCTGGAATTCCACAAGCCCGTCGGAATTCACAATGGAAAAGAATGGATGCAGATGATCAGACAGGATGCTTACGTACGTGTCACCTGTCAGAATCGTATTTAGACGTTTCAGGGGACCCATATCACTCCAACTGCACACGCCCCACACCATTACAGTGTCTCCACCACCTTCAATAGACCCTTGCTGACCTGCAGGGTCCATGGATTCATGAGGCTGTCTCCATACCCGTGGTCGTCCATCCGCTCGATACAATTTGAAACGAGACTCGTCAGACCAGGCAACATGTTTCCAGTCATCAATAGTCAAAGGTCAGTGCTGACGAGCCCAAGCGAGGCGTAAAGCTTTGTGTCGTGAAGTCGTCAAGGGCACAATAGTGGGCCTTCAGCTCCGAAAGCCCATATCGATGAATGTTTCGCACGCTGACACTTATTGATGGCCCAGCATCGAAATCTACAGCAATTTGCAGAAGGGTTGCGCTTCTGTTACGTTGAACGATTCTCTTCAGTCGCCGTTGGTCCCGTTCTTGCAGAATCTTTTTCCGGCCTCAGCGATGTCGGAGATTTGATGTTTTACCGGATTCCTGAAATTCACAGCACACTCGTGAAACGATCATACGTGAAAATTTCCACTTCATCGCTACCCGAGATGCTGTGTCCCATCGCTCCTGCGCTGATTGTAACACCATGTTCAAACTCACTTAAATGATGATAACCTGCCATTGCAGTAACCGCTCTACAATTGCGCCAGACTCTTGCTGTCATATGTAGGCGTTGATGACCGCAGCGCCGTATTCTGCCTGATTATGTATCTCTGTATTTGATTACACATGCCTCTACCAGTTTCTTTGGCGCTAGTGTAGAATATACTGAGCATTATTTCGGTTTATTTGTAGCATAAGGAGCGTAAAAATTGAAAACAAAAAAATTGAAAACTTCCTTAGTGCCACAACCTTCGGATAACCATCCTGTGCTCTTTCCACTGATGCAACCGCTGCCTGAAAACTGTACGCAAAAGACCAGCTCCATAAATGTTATGGTCCCGGCGGAGGTTCAAGTCCTCCCTCGGTCATGGGTGTGTGTGTGTTTGTTCCTTAGGATAATTTAGGTTAAGTAGTGTGTAAGCTTAGGTACTGATCACCTTAGTAGTTAGTCCCATAAGATTTCACACACATTTGAACATTTTTTATAAATGTTATTTTGTTTTCTAAAGACGTGGCCCTCTGAGCCTGCACGTCTATTACTTTTATTTCTGGCCAAGTCTTGCATATTTCTTAAATTTCAACGAAATCGGTGGTAACGGGTAGGCGCGGTCTCCTTGCGACTGAATTTCCACCAGGTAGATACCCTCCACTACTCTTTAAAATTCTAAGATTTTAAGTTAACAACCAAACTTTAAATTCCCGATCGGCTTCTCATTTGCTGTATATGACTTTGAGCCTCATTCAAAGGCGCAACAAAAGTTTCTTTAATCTATAATTTTAATTTATATTTTTAGACAAACCATGTTACAAAAAATTTGACAGTTTCTTTTTTCAATTTCTTTTAGTTTCAAGTTTTACTCAGAAAGTATTTAAATATCTATCGGTATTCAGTTGTTACTAAGGCATATACCCAAAAAGAAAACAAAAAAACTTCAGTTTATGCTGAGATTTGATATTTATTGACACTTCATTTTCATAACTAGCAGCACCTGTTGGTGAAATATTTGCATTTTCCCCTCAAATCACTAATTACTTTTTTGAATACCGCTGGTCAATTTGATGCCTTACTTGTTTATCTCCCATTCTTCGTTTGGCTACAAAAATTCGGACAATAAACGATTGGATAATTTCAAGGAAGTCTTGTTTACGCTGTGATGAAACATTTAACCAGCCAATAACGACTTTCACACGAAAGAAGGTAAGCGCTGTCGAGTGGAAAAGCTAGACTCACGCAATACATATTGCATTTAGTTCTTGTGATGACTGTTGATGATCAATACCCAGTCTTATTTGCACAACCACCATTAAAACAGTTTTTCCCCGTTTTAGGTCATACACAGAATGCAAAGAAACAATTTCAGTTATAATAGCGTTTTTTATATTTAAACAGTTTTGGCATTAACCAGGTTGTTTGCGGGGCCATCATCTGCAGCAAGCACAGAAATATTAGTTTTGTAAGTGAAAACGGCCTTTTTCTTGTGGCAAAGTATTTTATTTTTTCCAGACGCGTTTCGCCTTTTAATTTAAGGCATCTTCAGTGGATTCTAGACTGATGCAGTTTTCTTTTCATATGCGATATTTATAGATTATAAAACCGTTCGTAGCCGGCCGTGGTGGCCGAGCGGTTCTAGGCGCTTCAGTCCGGAACCGCGCGACTGCTACGATCGCAGGTTCGAATCCTGCCTCAGGCATGGATGTGTGTGATGTCTTTAGGTTAGTTAGGTTTAAGTAGTTCTAAGTTCTAGGGGACTGATGACCTCAGATGTTAAGTCCCACAGTGCTAAGAGCCAAAACCGTTCGTCTTGCTTCTTACGTAAATAAGTGATTACTTACAGCTCTTCGAGTTTTTGGATGGCAACTGCGCTTCCTCTCATCTGGTCGCATGCTAGAGGTCGCACTACAACTCCAGTTATGAACCATAAGCACATTTTCATATTACGAATGTTTTTCTTCATAATTTTCATGTTGCTGTGGAACACTATCTGTCACTAGTTGTAAATATTTTACCGAAAACTACGATATCAGCTGAACACTAAACATTTCAACCACACCCTGACAGCTATTACATTCAACTTTTTACAATTCGCCCTGATTAACCACCAACACATCCTCATATACTCCTCTCTCCCCCCCCCCCCCCCCCCCCCCCCGTCTCTCTCTCTCTCTCTGACATACACACACAGATATATTTCGTTATTTTGGCAACAAGTACGCAAACAAACCAAGAAGGCAGAGACATATAGTGAACACACAGTAGTTACGACTTTAAATCACAGTTCTCGGTAAAGGATCTACAACAACAAAAAACGAAGTACTTCACAGCGGTTAACGCAAAGAACATGAAAATTGTGAAGAAAAAGGTTCGTAACATGAAAATGTGCTTATAGTTCATAAGTGAAGTGATAGTGCGACTTCCAGCATGCGAACAGATGAGAGGAAACGCAGATGCCAGCCAAAAACTAGAATAACTGTAAGTAGCGACCTATTTTCGTTAAAAACAAGACTTAAACTGTTTTATAAACTACAAATATCATATATCAATACAAAACTATATCATTCTAGATTCCTTTGACAATGCCTTAAAGTAAAAGACGAAAGGCGACTGGAACAAACAAATAAATTGCAACAAGAAAAACGCGGTTTTTATTTACAAAATGAACTTGTGGCATTTCTTCGGATCTAAAGTCATTAACGACATCTAAGCTAAAAACTGAAGTCATTTTTTAAAAAAAATTATTCAATAATGATGAATAAATACGAATTGTTGATTCCAAAGTCTCTCTTGCTTTGAAATTCGGTTCCCTGTTGTAGACAATGAAAATTTTGCGCCAGTAAATTAACGAGGCTGAATACATGGCTCTAGTTTTTAAATTGGCGCCACCAAATAAGATAGAACTGAAATGTTCCTTTATTTCGCTTAGTCGGTTCCTCAAGTCAACCTTACTGCTGCTAACAAGAGAATAAATCACTTGAACTCTTGAAATACTCAGCACACACTATGTTTTCGTATCACGCCAGTTCGTAAATGCTGTTGTGTCCCAATGGAGGTATGTGGCGTCAGAACGGCGTGTTGTAGGTCTTCGGAATACAATTGGCTGCGTTCTATGTATTCGTATCTAAATGCACATACGTAATCGGCAGGCCAGCTATCAATCAGCTCGATCAATCACTAGGGCGCCGCCGTGGTCAGGGAGGTACTGTCTGGTCACGACGGTGCATTTGTCGAATTGCGCACAATGCTGACTTAAGAATGTTCATTTCATCGTACGATTCTATCAGTTTTGTAAATAAGAAAACATTATTGCAATCACTGTTCTGCCGACTTACATTTTCCGTAGACGAATAGTATTTCTACCTTCTCTTCGTTGGTGTGTACTATACTCACACACAACCTCGACTGGAGACAGTTCACTGGACGGCTGGTGTGGATTCTCCATGTATTGACCGTCAACTGCAGCAAGTGGGCGAGTCACGTTACGCCACAGACCTGCACTGTGTCCTACTACGGGAGAGTCAATATCAGTTTTGTGTTACACTTTTAATAACGTCATGTTTGCGTGAGTGGTACACTGTAATACGATTCTGAACAAGTATGAGAGGAAGTGGATTACCGACACAATATAGGGTACTGTCTAAAAAAGACGTACTGCTGTTCATATCTTCGTCTGTGCCCATGGTGGCTAAACAACTGTTGTGTGGTAATTTTTTTTTTATTTTGCTTTTGACAAAAAGTTATTTAGTGTGCTCAAGAGAAAAGGGACAACCTGTACAAAAACATGAACACACTTCCCTGAGGCACAATTCAAGCTGCTTGTACATAAGCTGTCGATGACTCTCTAGCCAACATAACATTATGCGTCCTTCCTACCAAAGAATCCGCAAACCAATCAAAAATTTCGCTTGATATCTTTTATGATCATATTTTGGTTGCTAAGCATTGACGTGCTACTATTGAGTAGCACACGCACATGTGCATACTGTCACACCATCACAGTTTACTTTAACAGAAGAATTATACCGCTTCAGCTAAGGGAAAGAGACTATTTCTCACTCGGAAGTGACGTAAAAATGAAGTTTCATTCGATGCAGCAGACTTCATATTGACTCGGATGTTTTTAGCTGTTTTGTATTGTAACTTCCACCGCGCATTTTCAAGGCAACAGGACACTGAAGATTTACCACAAATACATTACCTTTATTGTTAAGTGTCAACAATGATGTATCAACGATATAAGCCTTTTAAGTGGATCAGGACGTAGACTACAACGTCGAAGAAACTAAGTTCGTGTTACGCCATATGCTAATTCTTTTTATCTTAGCGTTTTAACACATTTTTGGACTTCCTTATGAATGTAATACGAGTATGTTCTGCAATATTGGGTATTATTTACATAAAAATGCGCGTTCTCTCAGGAACGAGCTTCTTTGATTTTTTATTTTATTTTTATTTTGTTTATTTATTTATTTATTGTCTGAGTAGGAAACGAAGGATGAAATAAATACGGGGTGTTTATAAGTGAATATCGGGGTTTTAACGATTTATAATATTTATTACGTTAAACTTCCATTTATAAATGATATGTCAAATGAAAGAGCAACACAAACAGTGTTGTTTGGCACCAGTGCACATGCGCAGCGCGCAATGTTTCCGCCGCAATCCGCTGTCTAGAGAAGATGGCAACTAGTGAACAGAGAGCGTTTTGTGTTTTGCAATTTGCAAAGACCGAATCTGTAGCTACTGTGCAACGTGCATTGCAGCTGAAGTTCGGTTGTGATCCTCCAAGTGGTAATAACATTCGTAGATGGTATCATCAATTTGAAGATACCGGATGCCTTTGTAAAGGGAAGAGCCCAGGACAACCCTTAAGGGTTAGTGAAGAGACTGTTGAGCGAGTGAGAGAGTCGTTCACTTGTAGCCCAAAGAAATCAGTCCGGAAGGCTAATCGTGAATTACAAGTTCCCGTGTCGACTGTTTGGAAAGTTTTAAGAAAACGCGTACAACTACGTCCTTACCGTTTACAGTTATTACAGACTATGGATTACGTGCCAACTTCGCAAATGAAATGTTGTTTCATGACGATGAAGATTTTCTGGATCATGTTGTCTTCAGCGATGAATCGACCTTTCACCTTAGTGGACATGTTAACACCCACAATGCGCGCATCTGGGGCTCAGAAAATTCTCACGAGGTGGTACAAATGCAACGAAATTCCCCTGAAGTGACGGCTTTTTGTGCCGTATCCTGGCGGGAAGTTTATGGGTCTTTATTTTTTGGGGAACCTACTGTAACTGGGACTTCTTACCTTGATACATTAGAGCAACGGCTCTTCCCTCAGTTGGAGGAAGATGAGCCAGAGAACTTTATTTTCCAGCAAGATGGTGCGCCACCTCACTGGCATAGTGAAGTACGCGATTGGTTGAACTTACCTGTACACAAGCGCTGGATGGGCCGCAAGGGGCCCAATGACAGGACTTGCTTTGCATGGCCTCCACGTTCACCCGACCTAACGCCATGCGATTTTTTCCTTTGGGGCTTCATCAAGGATCGTGTGTACGTGCCTCCGCTACCAGCAGACCTCCCTGAATTAAGAAACTGGATTGAAGCAGCTGTTGCTACAATCACTGAAGTCACACTTATCAACGTTTGGGAGGAACTCGGGTATAGACTTGATGTGGGCCGTGTGACAAATCGTGCTCACATTGAACGTTTATAAGGTTCTTGGTAAAACTGTTTGAGTTGCTCTTTCATTTGACATATCATTTATAACTGTACGTTTAATATAATAAATATTTTAAAGCGTTAAAACCCCGATATTCATCTATAAACACCCTGTATTTTGCTGTTCATTACCGAATATGTGGCAATTTCCGAGAGTGTGTTAAGGCAGAAACCTAAGAGGACAGCTTAATTAAATTCCTGAAAGTGAAACGCGGTATGTTTAGCGTACGCAAAGATTATGAAGAAAGGTACATCACATGTCAAAAACAATTACAGGCACTTCCGGGTGGTATAATTCTGCCGCTAATGACGTGTCACCGTCACACCGCCAC
The DNA here is from genome assembly GCF_021461385.2 of Schistocerca piceifrons. Lineage (NCBI taxonomy): Eukaryota > Metazoa > Arthropoda > Insecta > Orthoptera > Acrididae > Schistocerca > Schistocerca piceifrons. The sequence continues at coordinate 971,272,416 of NC_060139.1, read as the reverse complement.
TAGCAGCCAGTGGCCGGGCCGTGTGATGTGTGGCCTAGGGTTGACTGGTGGGGGAGGGGGGGGGGGGGAGGAGGGGGGGGGGGAGGACGGACGGGCGGCGGGTTTCGCCAACCAGACGACCTCGAGAACGGCCGAGGCGATGTCCGAGACGGCGCAGACGTCCTTGGCGCCCGGCCGGTGTATCTGGGTGTGCGTGTGTGTGGGTTCACATTCCACCGGACATTCCTGCCCGCCAGACGCCTCGCCTGCTAGGATTTCCGCTCCGCTCCGCTGCGTTCTGGCGCGTCCTTAACCCACTCAGTCAGCTGGCGACCAGGTACTGCCTCAAGCCAGCCGCAGTCGCTATGTGTCAGTATGATTTTCTGACGTCTTGGCTACACCGGCTGGAGACAGCGGTCGGTAACGCCTCTTTTTTTTTTTTTTTTTAAAAAAAAAAAAAAAAGACGTCTCGGCACATGTGTTGAATTATCAGTGGCTGTTGATTTTATTTAAGTGTTAATTTCTATTCATTTTTGATTAGACTAATCTTATTGGCGCTGAACATTTCTGAAAGGTAATTGTAAACTTAGATCTAAACGTAATTTTAAAAAGTACCCAAAGGCTGTTTGGCCAAGTGTGTAAAACATACACATGTTCGTTTTATAAATTGGACCGACGTTTTCTTGCTCCATTCTATTTATTTACGTTCCAGACGCGATACACTTTAATATTAAAGCGTCTTCAGTGAATTTAATCTGCAATAATACAGTGTTGTTTTGATATCCAAGTCCACGCCATTAGTTTTGCATTAATAAATTATCACTTATACACAGCTGGCTCTTCCGGTCGAGCGGTACTAGGCGCTTCCGTCCGGAACCACGCGGCTGCTACGGTCGCAGGTTCGAATCCTGCCTCGGGCATGGATGTGTGCGATGTCCTTAGGTTAGTTAGGTTTAAGTAGTTCTAAGTCTAGGGGACTGATGACCTCAATGTTAAGTCCCATAGTGCTTAGAGCCATTTGAACTTATACACAGATCAGCCAGAAGACTATGATCGCCCACCTAATAGCAGGTATTCCTGGATTTCCGGAACGCTTTTGACACTGTACCACACAAGCGGCTAGTAGTAAAATTGCGTGCTTATGGAATATCGTCTCAGTTATGTGACTGGATTTGCGATTTCCTGCCAGAGTGGTCACAGTTCGTCGTAATTGACGGAAAGTCATCGAGTAAAACAGAAGTGATTTCGAGCGTTCCGCAAGGTAGTGTTATAGGCCCTTTGCTGCTCCTTATCTACATAAACTATTTGGGAGACAATCTGAGGAGCCGTCTTCGGTTGTTTGCAGATGAGGCTGTCGTTTATCGACTAATAAAGTCATCAGAAGATCAAAACAAACTGCAAAACGATTTTGAAAAAATATCTGAATGGTGCGAAAAGTGGCAGTTGACCCTCAATAACGTAAAGTGTGAGGTCATCCACATGAGTGCGAAAAGGAACTCGTTAAACTTAGGTTACACGATAAATCAGTCTAATCTAAATGCCGTAAATTCAACTAAATACCTAGGTATTACAATTACGAACAGCTCAAATTGGAAAGAACACATATAAAATGTTGTGGGGAAGGCTGCGTTTAGTTGGCAGGACACTTAGAAAATGTAACAGACCTACTAAGGACACTGCCTACACTACGCTTGTCCGTCCTCTTTTAGAATACTGCTGCGCAGTGTGGGATCCTTACCAGGTAGCACTGACGGAGTACATCGAAAAAGTTCGAAGAAGGGCAGCACGTTTTGTATTATCGCGAAATATGGGAGAGAGTGTCACAGTACAGGATTTGGCCTGGAAATCTTTAAAAGAAAGGCGGTTTTCGTTGTGACTGAATCTTCTCACGAAATTCCACTGCCGGCCGCGGTGGTCTAGCGGTTCTAGGCGCTCAGTCCGGAACCGCGCGACTGCTACTGTCGCAGGTTCGAATCCTGCCTCGGGTATGGATGTGTGTGATGTCCTTAGGTTCGTTAGGTTTAAGTAGTTCTAAGTTCTAGGAGACTGATGACCACAGATGTTAAGTCCCATAGTGATCAGAGCCATTTGAACCATTGAAATTCCACTCACCAACTTCCTCCTCCGAATGCTAAAATATTTTGTTGACACCGACCTATATAGGGCGGAACGATCACCACGATAAAATAAGGGAAATCAGAGCTCGTACGGAAAGATATAGGTGTTCATTCTTTCCAATGGTTCCAGACCTTGTGTAATGTTGCGAAGTGAGACATGCGTACTGGCCAAATTAAAGCTGGATATTGAGGTTCAAATGGTTAAAATGGCTCTGAGCACTATGGGACTGAACTGCAGTGGTCATCAGTCCCCTAGAACTTGGAACTACTTAAACCTAACTAACCTAAAGACATCACACACGTCCATGCCCGTGGCAGGATTCGAAACTGCGACCGTAGCGGTCACGTGGTTCCAGACTGTAGCGCCTAGAACCGCACGGCCACTCCGGCCGGCTTGTTCATTCTTTCCGCGCGCTATACGAGATTGGAATAATAGAGAATTGTGAAGGTGGTTCGATGAACCCTCTGCCAGGCAGTTAAATGTCATTTGCAGAGTATCCATGTAGATGTAGATGTAGGTACATCCACCTTTGGCACAGACAGCAGCGGCGACGCATCGCCGCATGGAAGCAGTAAGGCATCTTTAGGTCACTGTAGGGAGCTGGCACCACCTCCACACACACACACACAACTCACCTAATTACCGTAAATTCCAGGGGAGGGGGGCGATGAGCTCTGACGCCACGTTCAATCACATCCCACATGTGTTCGATCACGTTCAGGCCTGGCGAGCTAGAGCGGCCAGCACATTAATTGAAAAACTCGCCAGTGTCTCTCGAACCACTCTATCACATTCCTGACAGTGCGACATGGAGCATTATCTTGTTGAACCTGCCACTTCCGTCGGGAAACATTATCGTCATGTAGGAGTGTACCCCGTGTCCAACCACTTTGCGATACTCCCTGACCGTCATGGTGCCTTGCACGAGCTCCACTGGACCCAGCCAAGGATGCCCACGTGAATGTTCCCCAGAGAATAATGGAGCAGCCACCAGCTCGTCTCCGTCCCGCACTACAGGTGTCAAGGAGCTATTTCTACATCTACATCCATACTCCGCAAGCCATCTGACGGTGTGTGTCAGAGGGTACCTTGAGTACCTCTATCGGTTCTCCCTTCTATTCCAGTCTCGTATTGTACGTGGAAAGAAGGATTGTCGGTATGCCTCTGTGTGGGCTCTAATCTCCCTGATTTTATCCTCATGGTCTCTTCGCGAGATATACGTAGGTGCGAGCAATATACTGCTTGACTCCTCGGTGAAGGTATGTTCTCGAAACTTCAACAAAAGCCCGTACCGAGCTACTGAGTGTCACTCCTGTAGATTTTTCCACTGGAGTTTATCTATCATCTCCGTAACGCTTTCGCGATTACTAAATGATCCTGTAACGAAGCGCGCTGATCTCCGTTGGATCTCCTCTATCTCTTCTATCGACCCTATCTGGCACGGATCCCACACTGCTGAGCAGTATTCAAGCAGTGGGCGAACAAGCGTACTGTAACCTACTTCCTTTGTTTTCGGATTGCATTTCCTTAGGATTCTTCCAATGAATCTCAGTCTGGCATCTGCCTTACCGACGATCAACTTTATATGATCATTCCATTCTAAACCACTCCTAATGCGCACTCCCAGATAATTTATGGCATTAACTGCTTCCAGTTGCTGACCTGCTATATTGTAGCAAAATGATAAGGGATCTTCCTTTCTATGTATTCGCAGCACATTACACTTGTCTACATTGAGATTCAATTGCCATTCCCTGCACCATGCGTCAATTCGCTGCACATCCTCCTGCATTTCAGTACAATTTTCCATTGTTACAACCTCTCGATATACCACAACATCATCCGCAAAAAGCCTCAGTGAACTTCCGATGTCATCCACAAGGTCATTTATGTATATTGTGAATAGCAACGACGGTCTTACGACACTCCCCTGCGGCACACCTGAAATCACTCTTACTTCGGAAGACTTCTCTCCATTGAGAATGACATGCTGCGTTCTGTTATCTAGGAACTCTTCAATCCAATCACACAATTGGTCTGATAGTCCATATGCTCTTACTTTGTTCATTAAACGACTGTGGGGAACTGTATCGAACGCCTTGCGGAAGTAAAGGAACACGGCATCTACCTGGGAACCCGTGTCTACGGCCCTCTGAGTGTCGTGGACGAATAGCGCGAGCTGGGTTTCACACGATCGTCTTTTTCGAAACCCATGCTGATTCCTACAGAGTAGATTTCTAGTCTCCAGAAAAGTTATTATACTCGAACATAATACGTGTTCCAAAATTCTACAACTGATAGACGTTAGAGATATAGGTCTATAGTTCTACACATCTGTTCGACGTCCCTTCTTGAAAACGGGGATGACCTGTGCCCTTTTCCAATCCCTTGGAACGCTACCCTCTTCTAGAGACCTACGGTACACCGCTGCATGAAGGGGGGCCAGTTCCTTCGCGTACTCTGTGTAAAATCGAACTGGTATCCCATCAGGTCCAGCGGCCTTTCCTCTTTTGAGCGATTTTCTCTATCCCTCTGTCGTCTGTTTCGATATCTACCATTTTGTCATCTGTGTGGCAATCTAGAGAAGGAACTACAGTGCAGTCTTCCTCTGTGAAAGACGACCGATTCACGCACTCCCATTGGCATGATGAAGATATCGGGACTCACCAGGCCATGCAAAACTCTGCTGATAGTCACTTGTCTACTTAAATCGAAGTTGCCGATGTCGTGTTGTTAATTTTGGCACATGCATGGGACGTCGACTGCGGAGGCCCATCGTTAGGAGTGTTAGGTGCACTGTGTGGTGATACACACTTGTACTCTACCCATCATTAAAGTATGATGTTAGTTCCGCCAATGTTCGCCACCTGTTCTGTTTTACCAGTGTGTCCTGTCTACGACGTCCGACATCTGTAATGAGGGGTAGCCTCCAACCCCACGACGTCTGGACGTGGATTCAACTTGGTTTCGCCACGTGTTGAAGACGCTCACCGCAGCACTCCTGGAACAGCTAACAGGTCGTGGCGTTTCCAAAATGCTTGTGTCGAGCCTCTGGAACCCTCACAATCTCCCGCGTCCGGCCATCCTGATTTAGGTTTCCCGTGATTTTCCTAAATCGCTCCAGGCAAGTGCCGGGATGGTTCCTTTCGAAGGGCACGGCCGACTTCCTTCCCCGTCCTTCCCTAATCCGATGAGACCGATAACCTCGCTGTCTGGTCTCCTTCCCCAAACAACCCAACCCCCTCTCAATCTGCCCTCGTCAAACACAAATAAATCGCGCGCCTTCCCCATTCTGCAGACGAACAGCAAGCTCAGTGATACTACGTTGACCTTGCATGTGGATGAATAGCAGTCATTCCTCGCTACATTGAACAGTACCGCAAAGAGTTACTGTAGTATGATGTTCTATCGGATGTGCTCCCAGCTGGTGAAGCAACGCAACGAACCGTGTAGCAGCGTTGGATCAGGCCACGTCAGTCGAGATGTGGACGGTAAGGAGGAAAATTCAATGTGTTCTATGGTTTCCTCAATTCGATTCTGTAACCAATGCTCAACTTGAATATCGTTGTATACACAACGAAGAGCCATCACATAGAAATAACATTAATCAATGGGATAAGCAGTTGAACGATACCAGTACTTTGTTGGACAAACCGCATTCTGGTAGGCCATCTGTAAATGACGAATTAGTAGAAGCTATTCCGAATAGCTGCCTAAGGAGTCTCGAAAAACAGGTGAGTACGTGTGCTTGAGAATTAGACCTAAAATGGACTACAGTTCATGGGATTTTAAAGAAACGTCTTCGCTTTTAGGACTGCAAAGTACAGTTTTTGCACGCTATCAAACCGCCTGACAGACCAAACGATTCGAATCTGTTAAAGGTATACTTAATGAGATAAACTACGATGAACGATTTATGAAAAAGATTGTGTTTAGCGACTGGACCACATTCCACATCTTTGGTCATGTTTATCGCTTTAACGTCAGGTTATGGGCTTCTGAAAACTTCTCGTGTCTACTTTGAGTACGAATGTAACACCCCAGTGAACGTGTGTTCTCTAATTCATCATAAAGTTATAGGCCCATCTTTCTTTACGGAGCAGAGTGTGACGTCAAAGAACTATCTTGGCATCTTGGAACTGTATGCAGCGCCGCTATTTCCAGAAAGTGTCGTCTCTCAACAAGACGGTGCTCCTCCACTCTCTGCCAACAGTGTTCGCAAGTTTCTGGATAAAAAATTTCGCCAGCATTGGATGGGAAGCGGTGATATTACGTCATGGCTACCTCGAGCCCAGGACCTAACTCCGTTAGATTTTTACTTTTGGGTTCATGTGTAGCGCCGTGTGTACAGGGAACGTACGAACGACATTAATCAACTAAAACAGAGACGCGCAGACGTTACTCATTGTGTTACACCAGATGGACGAACTGGTCTGTAATTGGGATGTGTGTGTGGCAATAAATGGAAGCCACGTCACACTGCACTGAACAGTTACATACACTTGGAGGGATTCTCTTTCATTTCCATCTTGTTTCTCACTTGTGTCTTGTTTCATTGCTTTTCTGTGATTAAAACTGCACCATGACTCCACAGACGCACTTTACTATATGTTAGAACGTTACAGCACACTCAGCATGATTGTAATGAAAATGAGAGAGATCGTTTTCCAGAACTTGCAATAGCATAAACCGAGTAATGTTTAATGCTTGTCTCGCCGGCTATGGGGAGGTAGGCAAACACGAGTAGGGTCCACGTTATTTGCTAAGTGGGGAGGCTGTTTGCTATGCAGTCAACGTCTGGCTTTGACTACCTTCCAGTCGTTGACAGAACTTCGGGACTGATGCGTCCATTTGTAACAGGACAAATACTTTTCTGCAAAACGACATTTCTTTTATGAACCGGCAAGCTGTTTCTGTCTGACCTCTCTATTACGCAGTCTGGCACTCAAATATTTTTATTGGTGTTTGCATTCTGGGGCAGCTACATTTTAATTACTTCCTTTGTCAGAATTCGTGTTTTACAACCTGCAGTCTCTGGGACTGGCGCGATGAAACTGTTACCACTTCGCAGCTTGTTCTCAGGCTATGCTAGAGTTGTTACACACTGAAAAAGCTGACTGCAAACACTGGAGCCACCCCATTAAAACTCCGTTCCGAGACGAATATTGAGCTGGGATGGTACCCATTTACGGACCGCCCACTGTTGAGCATGCTCCAAGTTGTGCTAGGTAGACTAAGAGGAAAGGCTGAACTAGTCTTTAGGAGATATTTTTGTCGGTACTGATGAATACTACCGTTCTCCTTCAATCCATTCTTGAGTGAAACATGAATAGATATACTAACAATGAAAGTGCCATAACTCGAACGGCTAAAACGGAATGAAAATGAATTTAAAATGCGGAGAGGTGTGTGTTCTGTTACCTATCACCAGCAGACATCTATTGCGTACAATAGGTGTCTGTACGTTCACGAATCCACAGATTACGTAAGCAGAATTCACCGAAGGAACAGTAGTGTGTAACAGACACTTATGACCAGCGGACTCGCAAGAGTCATAAATAAGGTGTTATTCGGCAAAAAGCGAAACATTTGCTTGAGGTATTGTGTATGTACCAATGGAATACTCAGTCATAATTCCCAAAAAAAGAAGTCTATGTATTTCGTACATACTTCTATTTTCGTCGACAGTGTGCGAACGTGGAATTTCAATTAATAGAATGCAAGCAAAGTTCGAATTGTGGAGTGGAAATGCTGGGAGCTGGGGTTGCAATTTTCTTATCTTTTAAGGTGGTGATCTAATCTCGATCGTTAAAAAAAATCTTGTTTTCATATATTGACTCCTTATAGTCTCAAGAACATGTGATCATAAAGGTTTTGTCAGGAAATTATTGCTTATACCTGAAAATCAAGTTTCAATGGAAGAGCGCCTGCGTCCACTCTAGCCGTTCTCGGCATTTGGATCGTTTGCATCTCCAATTGAAAGCTCTTTCTCTGTAAAACTATTACAAAGTTCTAGGTCAAAGAACGTACTGATATAGGTGTTCCACTTGCTCATTAGATGTCTCAAGTATATGCTTTCGCCGGAAGTGAGATGAAAAAATCGATTGCGGCGACGCATTGTCTCAGCAGCTCAGCGAATGACAATCCGCAACAGGATTACTGTTCCTGAAGTTGGTGGTGTAAATGGAAGTAAGATGAGATACTTTTGATCATAAGCCGCCACTGAGGGGTGAGGTTATTGAAGCTACTGCTGATGTGTGCAGACATGTGACTGACGACAATTTGATGGAGAGATGACTGGGAACGTATACGCAGAACTAAAATGAAATTCTAAATTCATTAATTTGGACTTACACTCCATAACACATACTTCCGTGAGTAAAGGTCGTCCAAATTGCTAATAGTCAGACGTGCGTCATTAGCGACGGATTTAAGGGTGTTGTGCATAACATGAGAGTCGGTGTCGTTATCGGCAACAGGGTTTGCTCATTCGCCACGAAAAGGGGTGGGAAATGCTTCGGGCGTCAGATCTGGCTAGAACTGCGACTGGAGAGGCGCTCGCTTTAGAACACGAGATCTTCAGAGAAGACGAAGGCTTACCGTACGGCCCAGAAACAGCAGATTAATAGTAAGTTGAAAAATGTTATGTTGCATACAAAAAAATCGATCTCAAAACTTTAAATGCGTATTTCTTAAGAGAACTTTTGTTAAGCTTATAAAAAAATTACTCAGTGAAATTGGATGCCATGTTAGATTTAATAAAATAGACACATAATTTCGGCGTGAATCTCAAAAAACGATACTTTTTCATAATGTTCTTATTTACATTTAAAGGCAAAAAATAGGTCGACTTTCAATACCTACGCGTTCAAGCGGCCGCCAATTGGAAACGCACTTCCGGAACTTTTATTTTCGTACTTTAAGTCGCGGAGAATCTAATTCTGATGTTGTACATATGTTTCATTTTAACTGCAGATCTATACTTCATCCTCAATCTTGCGAACCGTTTAGTTGCGCAATCCGCGAAGAGGTATATTGGCCGCCATTTTGTGCTGCATTTACCGGCCAAAAATTATATTCATAGCGCTTCATATATTTACTTATGTTTGGTAACAAAAATTTGCGATAACAAACATTTTGCAGAAAAATATTGAACATGAGCATAAAATACAGCTCCGAGATCGGAAAAACCCCTTAATCAGGAGCTTAATTTATTGGAAACAAACATCATAGAATTTTTGTTTTACGAAAGGCGAGTATATAGGAAATTCCGTGTCAGTGTGGTAAAAAGTACGTAATAGACACTGTACAAGAATTGCTGCATCGAACACAAGTGACACACCTGCCTTCTACAGCCCAACAAATCTGCAATCGCTGAACATTTAAATCCCATTGGCTATTCCATGGTCTGCGGCAGAGTCATGATACCAGCCACAGTCTCATCCTATTGGGATTCAGTGGTCAACGAAGCCATGGAAATACAATTAGCAGACAACTTGCTCAACCGAGACGAGAATTTTCAACTCGACAAATCATGGAAATCACTGCGCTCTCAAGGGATACGTTGTTGTGAGACTTCAATGCCTGACATCCCAATACATGCCACCCATTTTAATAATCAGCCACATAATTCGTAAGCGGTGTGGATTTTGTGACTTTGCGCTCGTTTTGTTTTTCTCTTAGGCGCACTAAGTTTTACCTCTGACGCTCATGTTGCTGAGAGTGTTATCCCTGACGCAAGGGCGTTTATTCCACAGTACTGTCTCAAGTTGTTGAAATTTCTGTCAGCGACTCAGCTTGAAGATGGCTTAAATATTATTAGCCTAAATATCGCAAAAAGAAATAATGCTACCCCAGAACCACGCCCATAAGATGCTGGAATATAGAATGAACTCGACGGGCAACTATCCTTTCGCGGTAACTTATCAACTACACACATCAAAAAAAGTTTTGCATCGTCTCGGTTCCGAGAGTTCCGGAACCTGTACAGGACATTGGAATAGAGATCAACATAAACATCAATTCCGCCCTTTTTATTGCTCATGAAAACCACACATTGCATGTTCTACCGCCATACAGAGAGACCTTCAGAGGTGGTTGTCCAGACTGCTGTACACACCGGTACCTCTGATACCCAGTAGCACGTCTTCTTGCATTGATGCATGCCTGTATTCATCATATCAAGGTACTGTTGGTCCAGATTGTCCCACTCCTCAACGGCGATTCGGCGTGGATCCCTCAGAGTGGTTGGTGGGTCACGTCGTCCATAAACAGTCCTTTTCAATCTATTGCAGGCATGCACGACAGGGTTCACGTCTGGAGAACATGCTGGTCACTCTAGTCGAGCGATGTCGTTATCCTGAAGGAAGTCATTCACAAGATGTGCACGATGTGTGCGCGAATTCTCGCCCATGAAGAGGAATGTCTCGCCAATATGCTGCAGATGTGGTTGCACTATCGGTCGGAGGATGGCATTCACGTATCGCACAGCCGTTCCGGCGCCATCCATGACGACCAGCGGCGTACGTCGGCCCCACATAATGCCACCCCAACACATCAGGGAACCTCCACTTTGCTGCACTCGCTGGACAGTGTGTCTAAGGCGTTCAGCCTGACCGGGTTGCCTCCAAATATGTCTCCGACGATTGTTCATTTGAAGGAATATGCGACACTCATCGATGAAGAGAACGTGATGCCAATCCTGAGCGGTCCATTCGGCATGTTGTTGGGCCCATCTGTACCGCGCTGCATGGTGTCGTGGTTGCAAAGATGGACCTCGCCATGGACGTCGGGAGTGAAGCTGCGCATCATGTAGCCTATTGCGCACAGTTTGAGTCGTAACACGACGTCCTGTGGCTGCTCGAAAAGCATTATTCAACATGGTGGCGTTGCTGTCATCCTTCGAGCCATAATCCGGTGATAGCGGTCATGCAGTGCAGTAGTAGCCCTTGGGTGGCCTGAGGGAGGCATGTCGTCGACAGTTTCTGTCTCTCTGTATCTCCTCTATGTCTGAATAAGATCGCTTTGGTTCACTCCGAGAGGCCTCGACACTTCCCTTGTTGAGAGCGCTTCCTGGCACAAAGTAACAATGCGAACGCGATCGAACTGCGGTATTGACCGTCTAGGCATGGTTGAACTACAGACAACACGAGCCGTGTACCTCCACCTTACTTGTGGAATTACTGGAATTCATCGGCTGTCGGACCCCTCTGTCTAATAGGCGCTGCTCACGAATGGTTGTTTACATCTTTGGGCGGGTTTAGTGATATCTCTGAATAGTCAAAGGGACTGTGTCTCTGATACAATATCCACAGTCATCGTCACACCATCCAAGCTCTGTTTGACTCAATGCCCAGGCATATCAAGGCCGTTATTACGGCCAGAGGTGGTTGTTGTGGGTACTGATTTCTCAGGATCTATGCACCCAAATTGCGTGTAAATGAAATCACATGTCAGTTCTAGTATAATATATTTGTCCAATGAATACCCGTTTATCATCTGCATTTCTTCTTGGTCTAGCAATTTTAATGGCCAGTAGTGTATGAGTGGAAATGGAGGCATCACATTTGCATCTTCCAACTGCAGACATGGAGACCTGATATATTGCCTGTCACTTCATATGAAAACGACGTCAAGCTGCAGCTGAACGGCTCATAGCACTTCCCAATCTACGCAGTGTATTTAGCGCCCACGCAGATAGAACCACGCGCCACTGCAGTACAGGTAAACCATACGTTGGGCTGTTTCTCGCGGGCAAAAAGGTATTTCGAAGAGGGGCGTGCAGCGTTAAGCGGGCGGCAAACAGAACGTAATGCTGGCTAATCGAGGCGACGCGGCAGTCTTTGTCGGCGGGGCGGAGGGCCGGGCGCCGGGACACTCCTTGAGCACGGCGGGCAACTCTGCAGCGCTGCGTCCCGCTTGTAATTGGACGACGGCGGCGCGGAGGGCGCTCTTCAATTAAACGGCCGAACGTGCCTCCAGCGGGGGGCGCCACCGGCAACCGGCGACCAGGAACCGGCAACCGGCCCGTGAGAGCGCAATTACGTCGCCTCGGAGCCGCCGCGCGCCGCGCCGCTCACACGTACTTAGCGGCACCGTCTCCCGGGAACCCTCTGCACTGCGAGTTCCGATGCACCGTGTTCTGGACCGCTGACAGAAAATCGCGTAAGGGGGGTACGACATCGAATGGGCCGACTTGGAGCAGGAGAGGCACCACAGGACATTTTAATTTCCACTGTCTATACTTTTACAAATAAATTCGTAAAACTTTGTCAGCATGACCAGGAAGGATTCGGGATTCACACTCATAGCAGTGGAAGTTCAAAACCGTAACAAAATTAATTTTTTTACATGTGAAATTTCTCATTTTTTCGCTTACTATTGGCTACATTTGTTGCTATAGGTACATTTTGCTTCACAAGTAAGAGAGATTCTTTGATGAATTTTGCACAGCATACAAACCATACTAACAGGTGTATGAAACTCTAGAATTTTCCAAATCTATTAAAAACTGTGGTAAAAATTGAGATAATTGACTACAAAATTTTATTTTTTTCTAAACATAAAGTTTAAAACGTAACAGCTCATTCATTTTTTCATAAATTAAATAGATTCTAGAGTTTCAGACACCTGTAAGTATGGTTTTATGCTGTGCAAAATTCATCGAACAGTCTCTCTTACTTATGAATAAAAGTGTACCTATAGCAACAAATGCAGCCAATAGTAAGTGAGAAAATGATGAAATTTCACGTGTAAAAAAAATTATTTTGTTATGTTTTTAAACTTCCGCTGCTACGAGTGTGAATCCTGCATCCTTCCTGGTCATGCTCACAAAGTTTTATGAATTTACTTGTAAAAGTATAGACAGTGGAAATTAAAATGTGCTGCGGTGCCTCTCCTGCTCCAAGTCGGCCCTTTTGACGTCCTACCCCCTTCAAAAAAAGTGTCCTTGCAGCCAGTAGAGGATGGACAACATACACAGAAATAAAATACTCCTAAAAAGAATTTTGTAAGCCGATGCTACATGAGTGTTTTGGCAACATAAACTATCCCTACAGGCATTCCGACGCAAAGAAATACTACAACGGGATTCAGGAGTTCCCTTCGTATTAGGGCTGTTGATAAAATATCGCTATATTTTCCAAAATATATTGATAAATATGGGCGTATTTTCTTCCGCCGATACATTGATATATCGATATCAAAACGGCAATATCTAGTGCCAATGTTTTTATTTTAGATCACGAGGACTATTCTGAAAGTAAGGTCCGATTGGTCGCTAAATGGAAACCACTGTGAGAACAAAAATGTTTTATTTGCTACAACTACCTACACTTCTCTACATAGTCGCCGCTCCGACTTACACATTTTTCCTAGCATTGTACCACCATTCCAGTGCCCTCGTCATAGAAGGCGGCCGGCTGTTCTTTCCGGACTCGTTGACTGTGCCAAAAAGTTGTCTTCAAAGCCAGCGGTTCATGTCAACAGAAATGAAAGCCGGGGGCATGCAGTTACGGGCTGTATTGTGGGTGATCAAACACTTCCCATCGAAAACGCTGCAGGGGCGTCTTCATTACCCCTGCATAGTGCGGTGGAGTATTGTCATGAAGAAGGAAACGCTCGACAGTTGTGTTATGTGGGCTGCATGACTTCAGGCGAAATCTCTCACCAGGCCCTCATACTTTTGCTGGAGATACTCTTTAGCTAGGCATCTTTAAGTGCTCACTGTGCGGCCAGAACTGAAAAGAGCGACGTGACGCGATCGACGGCATTACTAGAGACAGTACCGAACACATCGGTGTAAACCTTTATCAGATTATATGAATGGAATAACAAGATTTCCGATGTGAAGAAACAACACACCAGCTGTATTAAAAAAGCAATTTTTAACGCAGCTAGTGTGCTATTTCTCCACATCGACTTTCTTCAAAAAGAATTGCTGAAAATGATGAAAAAAAAGTTAATGGCAATATTGGTCAAATGCTTTTTTATTCCAGTCTCTGATCACAAATAAATTCTTTAGACGATGACCGGTTTCAGTCTGTAATGACCATCTTCAGATCTAAAATATATAAATATATACATCTAGTGAGCAGTGTGTCTTTTAACATAAAACAGCAATACATATCACAATATACTGTCATACACCAGGGAAACGTACAGATAAAATATGGTACAACGTACCTTTTTTTACACCATGTCCTAAAGTGATACGGCCATAATGGCATCGTCAAAACATATAAATATAATCAGCATAGCATCGTCACATAGATTTAAAATATGGTGTAGAATAGGCCACATCGTCCACATAGTAATTATTGCCAACTAGCTACTGAGGTACAGTAGCATCCAGAAACCTGTTTGCCTGCACCCTCCCTAGATGTCGCTACTGTGGGCTTGCTTATATGTAGTCAACATTTACGCAAAAACATAATCTGATAAAAGTACATTAGATAAAATGCATGTAGCAGAATTCTTAAAATTGATGACTATCATCAGTTACCCATTTAAAATTATTAAAAGAAAATATATGAAGAGTATAGGTCCGACCCATTTTTTATGGTGAATTTAGGGTCAACAATTAATATAGCGTAATACATTGCCTGTGGCACTCTATAAATTACTTATGAAAGATAAAATGTCTATATCACAGCTGAAAAAGAGACAGATCAATGAACAGCGCCCTCTGTTGGGTCGGCTGCTAGGATCTTATGTAGGCGCGCACCGATCGTAAGAACTTAACCAATAGAGGGCTTTACATACATTGTGACATGTCTCCCACAGAAAACTTTTAAACAACATATAAGCATTCAATAAATAAAATTATGTAGTTTGGCTATACGAGGTGCATTCAAGTTCTAAGGCCTCCGATTTTTTTTCTCCGGACTGGAAAGAGATAGAAACAAGCGCATTGTTTTAAAATGAGGCCGCGTTCATTGTCAATACGTCCCAGAGATGGCAGCACTGTACGACAGATGGAATTTTACCGCCAGCGGCAAGAATGAGAACTGTTTTAAATACTTAAAATGGCGACGTTTTCCTTACTTGAACAGCGTGCAATCATTCGTTTTCTGAATTTGCGTGGTGTGAAACCAATTGAAATTCATCGACAGTTGAAGGAAACATGTGGTGATGGAGTTATGGATGTGTCGAAAGTGCGTTCATGGGTGTGACAGTTTAATGAAGGCAGAACATCATGTGACAACAAACCGGAACAACCTCGGGCTCGCACAAGCCGGTCTGACGACATGATCGACAAAGTGGAGAGAATTGTTTTGGGGGATCGCCGAATGACTGTTGAGCAGATCGCCTCCAGAGTTGGCATTTCTGTGGATTCTGTGCGCACGATCCTGCATGACGACCTGAAAATGCGAAAAGTGTCATCCAGGTGGGTGCCACGAATGCTGACGGACAACCACACGGCTGCCCGTGTGGCATGTTGCCAAGCAATGTTGACGCGCAACGACAGCATGAATGGGACTTTCTTTTCTTCGGTTGTGACAATGGATGAGACGTGGATGCCATTTTTCAATCCAGAAACAAAGCGCCACTCAGCTCAATGGGAGCACACAGATTCACCGCCACCAAAAAAATTTCGGGTAACCGCCAGTGCTGAAAAAATGATGGTGTCCATGTTCTGGGACAGCGAGGACGTAATCCTTACCCATTGCGTTCCAAAGGGCACTACAGTAACAGGTGCATCTTACGAAAATGTTTTGAAGAACAAATTCCTTCCTGCACTGCAACAAAAACGTCCGGGAAGGGCTGCGCGTGTGCTGTTTCACCAAGACAACGCACCCGCACATCGAGCTAACGTTACGCAACAGTTTCTTCGTGATAACAACTTTGAAGTGATTCCTCGTGCTCCCTTCTGACCTGACCTGGCTCCTAGTGACTTTTGGCTTTTTCCAACAATGAAAGACACTCTCCGTGGCCGCACATTCACCATCCGTGCTGCTATTGCCTCAGCGATTTTCCAGTGGTCAAAACAGACTCCTAAAAAAGCCTTCGCCGCTGCCATGGAATCATGGGGTCAGCGTTGTGAAAAATGTGTACGTCTGCAGGGTGATTACGTCGAGAAGTAACGCCAGTTTCATCGATTTCGGGTGAGTAGTTAATTAGAAAAAAAATAGGAGGCCTTAGAACTTGAATGCACCTCGTACATTCCATGAATAGGTAGGAGATAATCAGTTACAAGATTAGAGCGACTACTGTGCGGAAGTAAGGGAAATGCCTTCTGTTCTCATCATAACTCATCAAGTGAGGCTAGGTATAAGTACGCGAGGCATTATTTGGTTATCGTAGTATGTTATCATACAAAACAAAGTAGGCGTTGGGTACAAAATCGCTTTGTCCATTGAGTACCCTAGTGGGCTCATGCCTTTTGGATTTGTAAATTTCTAACTCCCCCAACAAGTCTACAGCGCGACTCTTCTCTGCCCTGTGTAAAATACTCATACAGCTCTTGATATTATCTACTGTGTGGCCGGTTTCTGCTAAATGCATTCCTAATGCAGTTTTGTTATGTGCTTGCAAATGCTCCCTGAATCTAATTTTAAAAGAGCGGCCAGTTTGACCGATGTAAAATTTGTCACAACTACTACAAATGATTTTGTAAACCCCAGAACCGTCAAATCTATCAGAGTCTTCACTCAAACTGTGTTTTAAACAGAGTTTCAGAGTGAGCACGACTCACGCCCCGTCCTCACAGCTTTACTTCTGAAAGTACCTCGTCTCCTACTTCGGTAGAGCACTTGCACGCGAAAGGCAAAGGTTCAGAGTTCGAGTCTCGGTCTGACACACAGTTTTAATCTGCCAGGAAGTTTCAGGAGATATCGTATTTTACATGCCCAGACTGCACGCTGCATAAGATGCCCGATTTGTTGGTGTATCACTGCGGACTGCCCAACGTGTCTACGAGTAATGGTTTAGCACTCGCAGTTGTGTAACACGGCGTTACAAAAGTAGTCGTAAAAGGATCCTGACTGGGACGGGAGACGAATGCCAAGCCTTGTGAATGACGATTCGTTTTAAATCCAACAGCAGCTGCAGCTATCAGTGAATGGAGGTCAATATCAATCAGTTTTCGAGGGAACATTGGGAAAGGAACTGCACGCAACTGCAAGAAGCCACAGACTTCATGGCTATACTTTACTAAATGAACCTTTGATAAGCACCGGGTATCCCTTCTCGATATGCAAACCACCCTACTACGATTCAAATCGTGATAATAAAACGGAACGTAAGAATGGCCCTGACGCGTCAGTCACAACTGCGGGTCTTGTATGATATTAATAAATATGACAGTAGCACTGGGGTGGACGGCTATTGAAATGAAAAGGGAAATCAGAAACATTACGATTTATTGACAGTTTAGTCGCATGTAAATTACCACTGGACAAAAACAAGTAATCAAACTCTCTTTCTGGGAATAAATGAGTACTGAGCCTGAGTTCGTGAAATAAACATGCAAATCGTCGGATTGAGCGGTATGGCTTATAGGGGAATTGAAATTACTTGATTAACAAAGCATCGTGCAGAATCTAATTGAATTTATGCACAGAATCGTTGCGATCGTGATGATTGCATCGATTTGATAAGTGAGATGGACAGGCACGCGAGGAGACAACAAAGTCATGGCTAAGAGGTCAAAAACAGAGCATGACCTATTACTAGCATGAAGTGAAACGCGCCTATATTCTTCCGAGTTTTACTTGCTTGCAACATTCCTGTGTAAACTTACAAAAGTTCGCCCTAAATTAGTGGAGAAGAAATGCAGCGGGTAATGGTCTGCCAAGTACACGACGCAT
Source organism: Schistocerca piceifrons (assembly GCF_021461385.2). Classification (NCBI taxonomy): domain Eukaryota; kingdom Metazoa; phylum Arthropoda; class Insecta; order Orthoptera; family Acrididae; genus Schistocerca; species Schistocerca piceifrons. The sequence continues at coordinate 971,254,510 of NC_060139.1, read as the reverse complement.
CAGCTTCTGGCCTCTGCTGTTTCCTCAAGTGTCTTCGAAAAAGACTACCTCCTGACTGTCTCTCAAGAAGACTCCTGCCTCAATGTTCTCTACAGAAGACTCCGTCCCGGCTTACACTCTTCGTTTATGCGCTTCTGGCCCCAAAAACTACTGGTAAGCCATTCTGAATGAAAGTCTCTGGTTCTGCCAAAGGGAAAACTCGTCTCAAAAATGGCGCACTCATTATGCAAAATACTCTTACCTTTTTTCTGGAAGTTGCGAGTGCCGGCAAACGGTAAGCCACCAAGCCAATAGTTAGCGAACACCGACCAATCGTAGCTCAGCCTTACTTTCCCACCTATACTGCATGTGTACTATAAGTGAGGTGCCGGCGAGCTACAAAACTAATAGTGTTTTTCTTGTCCCATATTAAGAAGCGATCTTATCTGGCTAAGGCGCCCAAAGTCGCACGCTTTTACCACCTGCCAACCGGACACCCCCGACGACTGTGCGGGTGGTCAACAGCAGTTTGGAGACGCTCTGGTCTCTCCCGCCGGAGGTTCGAGTCCTCCCTCGGGCATGGGTGTGTGTGTTGTTCTTAGCATAAGTTACTTTAAGTAGTGTGTTAGGTGGTTATGGTATTTTTCGTGTTATAAAGGTTATTTCTTATTTGGGTTTAAAGTTTAATTATTTTTGATTGTCTTTAGGTTTATCTGGTGGGGTTATTGTTAGATTTATTTGTTTTCGTTAGGTTGATTTAAAGTCTTTAATTGCATATTCTTCTGTTGCTCATATAAGAATGGTTATCGGTGGATTGATAACTATGAATTGGTGAGGTTGTATAGGTTTTCTTTCTTTAATGGTTGGTCATGGTTTATGTTCTTCTAGGGGCCGATGACCTCAGCAGTGTGGTCCCTTCGGAATTCACACACACATTTTGAGACGCTCTATAGAAAATATCGCGGCCTCGTGGAAGTGCAGAGGGCCGCTGGCGGACTACGTCAGCCGAGGTGCCACCAATTGGAGGAAACGTTAATCCCCTGAGCCGGAGAAACCGTCGTCCACCTGACGGACTGTGGAGAAATAGCCCGCGGTCCTTGCCTATGTAATAGCTTACGGGCGGCCTCTTCCCCAAGCTCTAAACCTGGCCAGCAGTTCTGTCCTAACGGCCTACGCTGGCAGCCGCTCTGCTCTTATGCCTCTAACTACACAGAGATTCAGTACATCAAGGTGTATTACAATTACGAATGGGAAATCTGTGTAATCATAACATATGCCAGACCTGAGTTACATATGTGTTACATTCTGTAGAGGTGTGTGTGTGGTTTGAGGTTTTCGGGCGCTAAACAGCGTGGTCATCAGCGTCCAAACGCATAGAAACAGGAGCACATGCGGTGAAGGGACGAAGACGGACAGCGAACAAGGAGAACGGCTAAAAGACACAGACCTGGCGCAGTTCCAAATCCTCACATACAGAGGCAAAACAAGAGGAGAAGAAACACACTAAAAGGGAAAGGAAACACAAGGAAAGGAGAACAGAAATCGAAGTGAAACGAGTAGGTAATCGTGACGGGCGGACCTCTTACCTAAAACCTGGGTGAGCCAGTCACCCAGCAGCACATTAAAATCCTCTCCCTAAAATCCGAGGCAACAAATTGGGCAGGACACAAAACCGTAAGACCTTAAGTCGTTGCGTCGTCTTGCAAAATAGAGGGCAAATCCGGGGGGAAGGAAACCACCGCCCTCTGGTCAGAGAATAAAGGACAGTCAAGTAAAATGTGGCGGACAGTAAACTGGACGCCACAAGCACTGCAGATTGGGGGGTCCTCCCGCCGGAGTAAAAAACCGTGCGTTAAGGGACTGTGCCCGATGCGGAGGCGAGTGAGGAGAACCTCATCCCGCCTGCATGACTGGTAGGACGTACGCCATGGCCGCGTGGTGGCCTTGACCAGACGCAGCTTATTTTCGCTGACTGCCAGCCACTCCTCTTCCCATTGACGCATAACACGAAAACGCAAAAGGGAGGTAACGATATGGAGGGGGACGGCACATTCAACAACGTGAGGGAGGGAACATGCATCTTTGGCAGCCACATCCGCCAGTTCGTTTCCCCTAATACACACGTGCCCCGGCACCCAGCAGAAGGAAACCTCCTTCCCTTCCCGTTGCAGGTGGAGTAGGGCATCATGGATGTTCTGGACGACAGTATCTGCTGGGTACAAGTGTTGCATGGTCTGAAGAGCACTCAGGGAGTCAGAACAGATGAGAAACTTAAGACCGGGAACACATCTCATCTGCTCCAATGCCCGCAAGATGGCAAACAATTCGGCATCAAAGATGGTAAACGCCGCAGGAAGCCGTAACTTGACGACTCGATCAGGGAAAACAACAGCACAACCAACAGAGTCCCCCTGTTTAGAGCCATCCGTAAATACTGGTACGTGGTCGGGATGCTGGTTTAAAATAACGTAAAATAAGGAGGTAAAAACAAACGCAGGAGTGCAGATTCTGTAGAACAAAATCTGCCAATAATATTAATGATTCCATACATGTATATAATTACAAGGAAGCGCGAGGTTTGTTACAGTGCACGTTTGGAGTCGACTACCTCGCGAAAGATCTTTAATCACAGAGGCACACAAAGTTGCCAGTTTCAAACGTGCCAAAAATCACAGAAACTGGACAGTAGCTGAGTGTAGCTGTACTGCGTGTCCTCCGAAAAGCCGCGACTTTGCTTCTTTTCAAGATATGTAAGATGTCGATTGCAACGACCACCGAAGGAGGCGTTTAACGCACCATGTGTTGAGAGTGTACTTGAGGCCGGAGATAGTTCTGTGATGTTTTACGGGTATTTTTCGTAACAGGGATTGCGCCCACATGAAGCAGCATTTTTTATTTCAGCAATCTCGCTGACCAGGTATTGCCCGTTCTTCTGTATCTCCATGATGAATACGGTCCCGTCTTCCAGGGCCGCACGCATGCGTTCCTGGTTTGACGAACACGCAGGCACGCCAGTGCATCTGGCCTCCTAAATCACTCGATCTTAATCCCATAGAAAGTGTCAGTGTCTGTTTGCAAAGGCAGGTGAAACGTAGCAATCAGTGTCACCGCAGGTTTGCAGGTCTGCGGGATCTGACCAACTAAGAGTGGCTTCAGTTGGGTGTACCTGCGGGAGCTGGTGGGCACTCTCCCTCGCCGAACGGACTTCAGTACGAAGGCTTGAAGCGGTGTTACACGGTATTAGCGTCGTGTCTCCTGGTGGGACAAATTTTTCTGTCCGATTTGCTTATACTGAAAAGGGGCTTCGCACTGCCTGCAACGGAGAAGTGCTGGAATGCAGCTGCGAAAACAAAATACTTGTGCTGTAACGAAACAGGTATATCCTAGTTTTCCTGGCAATCGGCACCCTATATAAAATGCAGCTTTTGAAAGACTCTACGCAATTCACTCAATAACGACCGTGTTTACAAAACCGAGCGAAAATATTCACGACATATCCGTAATAAACTAACGTGCATCTTTCGATAGGTATAAAAACCCTATCTCTTTGTCAAAACTACTGTAGAAAATCTCGTTCACTAAAGAAGCAGGTCCAGAAAAAAATATGAATTACGAAGCCATAAGCACTTTTACGGCATAAGATGCTATCACCCAGAAATAGCTGCAAGGGCAAGCAGGTTCATCTACGCTTTACGAAGCTGTAATTTGAGAAGTTTCGGAAAATGAACACGAGTTTCCGCATCGTTTACCTGCCACATTCCAACTATTATCCATGCTGTCTCAACCTTCTACCAATAAGAAATAACCTCGTTTGTTATGTTTGGCCACAGCTAAAGACAGACAGATGTAAGAACGCATACCCCAAAAGACGCAACAAAACACCGACGATGAGAAACACTAGCAAAATGACATCCAGTTGATCAAGTGTAATATCTCTTAATGAAACGAAAATAGGTGATCTATTTTCATTCACACTTCACCAAAAGTTTAAACCACAAAACTATACATGCAAAAATTGGAAAATGTTTGAAACGATATAGTTTGAAACAGAACTGCTTAAAATAACTGGAATGCCTAACATGTCTCCCTCATGCTGGCACTCTTTGAGATTCTCGTACGAACAGAAAAATATCTAGGATTATAATATTATTTCGGGAGCCTACAAAAGCAGTCTCGCATAACATAACTAAGATATTAGCTTTTTCCTGTCCATGAATGTAACTAACATGCAAAATTTTTAAAACGAATGCATAAAATTGAGATAATTTGTGAATATACACACATCAAAAAAAGTTTTGCATCACCTCGGTTCCGAGAGTTCCGGAACATGTACGGAAAATTGGATTAGAGATGAACATACACATCATTTCCGCTCTTTTTATTGCACATGAAAACCACACATGGCATGTTGTACCACCATACAGCGAGACCTTCAGAGGTGGTGGTCCAGACTGCTGTACACACTGGTACTTCTAATACCCAATTGCATTGATGTATGTCTATATTCGTCGTGGCATACTATCCACAAGTTCATCAAGGCACTGTTGGTCCAGATTGTCCCATTCCTCAATGGCGGTTCGGGGTAGATCCCTCAGAGTGGCTGGTGGGTCACGTCGTCCATAAACAGCCCTTTTCAATCCATCCCAGGCATATTCGATAGAGTGGAGAACATGTTGGCCACTCAATTCGAGCGATGTCGTTATCCTGAAGGAGGTAATTCACAAGATGCGCACGATGGGGGCGCGAATGGTCGTCCATGAAGACGAATGCCTCGCCAATATACTGCCGATATGGCTGCACTATCGGTCAGAGGATGGCATTCACGTATCGTACAGCCGTTACGGCGCCTTCCATGACTACCACCAGCGTACGTCGGCCCCAGATAATGCCGCCCTAAAACGGCAGGAAGCCTCCACCTGCTGCACTCGCTGGACAGTGTGTCTAAGGCGTTCAGCCTGACGGATTGCCTCCAAACACGTCTCCGACGATTGTGTGGTTGAAGGCATATGCGGCACTCATCGGTGAAGAGAACGTGATGTCAATCCTGAGCAGTTTATTCGGCATGTTGTTGGGCCCATCTGTACCGCGCTGCATGGTGTCATGGTTTGCAAAGATGGACCTCGCCATGGACGTCGGGATTGATGTTGCGAATCATGCAGCCTATTGCACGCAGTTTGAGTCGTAACACGATGTCCTGTGACTGCACGAAAAGCATTATTCGAAACGGTGGCGTTGCTGTCAGGGTTCCTTCGAGCCATAACCCGTAGGTAGCGGTCATCCACTGCAGTAGTAGCCCTTGAGCGGCCTGAGGAAGGCATGTCATCGACAGTTCCTGTCCCTCTGTATCTCCTGTATGTCCGAACAACATCGCTTTGGTTCACTCCTAGACGCCTGGACACTTTCCTTGTTGAGAGCCCTTCCTGTCTCAAAGTAACAATGCGAACGCGATGGAACAGCGGTATTGGCTATCTAGGCATAGTTGAACTACAGACAATACGACCCGTGTACCTTCTTCCTGGTGGGATGAATGGAACTCATCGGCTATAGGATCCCTTCCATCTAATAGGCGCTGCTCATGCATGGTTGTTTACTTCTTTGGGCGGGTTTAGTGACATCTCTGAACTGTCATAGGGACTGTATCTGAGATAGAATATCCACAGTCGGTGTCTGTCTTCACGAGTTCTGGGAACCGGGGTGATGCAAAACTTTTTTTTGTCTTGTGTACTTGTCTTACTCTGTACTGCCCCTTCCGACGATACATCCAGGGGACGAATGCTTCCTTCAACTATCTCCAGGTTCTTGTTCGGTGTTCAACATCTATTCATAAATGAATCACAGGCCCTACTCAGATATTTTTTTTTCTTTTATTTTGAATTCTATCCGTGTCGTAAGAACAATACAGTTATGCCAAAACTGCCCAGTTCACAATCATATAGTGGTGGCGAGACGGTGTTGTCTGGTACCTTACGACAAATATTATATGTCCTCGCGTTCCCATGCAGTCCAACACAGGGCCACTGTCACATCCGAATCCTCCACAAATTTGGATTTTGCACGATTCGACCAGCTGGCCAAATGGAGACCCACAGTTTAGCCCCTTTCAGTGTCAGGTGATGATAACGCTGTCTTACGTTAGTACGCGGCACCGCCGTGATATTCACATGGTTACTCAACATCTGACGCTGTTCACGCCCGCTTGTATACCCTAGTAGGCCTGGTAACAGCACTGAATGCGGGAAAGTACTAGTGCACTCCGGCGGTTGTTCTACAAGTTATAGAGAATGGCAAATCCAATCATTTACTTACATGTTATTAGTATGCACGCATAGGAAATTACCATGGTATCCGACCATGTCTTCTGGATGTTTCACATATTTTTTTCACAGTATGTAAAATGAGAAAGAATTACTATTATTCAGATTCAGCAGCATGTTGACAGTGCTAATCAATGCGTATGTAGAATATCATGTTTAAAACCTGAAGGAGGAACCGTTTATTCAGGGGGGTAACTTGGAAGCCCATCAAGTAAGTGAAATAGCTCGAAAAATGGATATGTTACCCGACGTTTGATTTCGTGGAGATCACTGAAGCTGCACGTTGTATTCCGACAAGAGCAGTCTAATAATTATTCATGCTTGTTAATTACAATATTGACTATTGTATTTCCTAAAACATGCGATCGCAAAGTCGAGTCTTCGTAGCAAAGATTTTGGTCTGAAATGTATGAAACCTCCGGTGGCCATTTAGTATAATAATCCTGAAGAAGTGACCGAACTCTTGATTGGCTTTTCTGTACTGTAATTAAAACTGGAACCTACTTCAGTCCACCAATAGTAAATCAATCTGTCTACCTAGACAGATAGAACTGTATTTTTCTGGCTTTGATGATACCTCCAACCATGGCGGTCACTCGCACGCGCAAAATATGTTCTGCTTTCGGTATGAGACCGGCATTGCTAAGACACTGGACTTGAATTAGGTTTTCCATGGTTTCTCTAAATTACTGTAGGTAAATGCCAAAATAGTTCCTTTGACAGAGCATGGCTGATATGCTTCCTCATCCTACCACAGTCCAAGCGTGTGCTCCGTCTCTAATAACCTCGTCATCGAATGGATATTCAACAGTAATCTTCCTCCCTTTCCTCAGTGGTCCCTAGCAGCAATGCGATGTCTCAGAGCAGAGACTGCCCAAAGAATGGCGTATGTTGATGGCGATATTGGAGCTAAAAAGTTGAAGCTTCTGAAGAAATTCCATCGTTTTGCGTAGATGTGCAGCATTTACGATCTGAAGACTACATTATTAATATGTTAGTATCAAAATTCCTAAACGCTAAGTATTTAGTTCGCGAACACACTATTTAATACACGCAGTGGCAGAATGAACTCAGTATCCAGCACAGCGAACAATGGTTATCTACGCATCTCGTTCATGAAAACGGAACGTCGAATGTGACTGACTAACTGCTGAAATAACTTCTTCCCACATTCGCAGCCAGGTTTTCATGCTGCACGTGAGACATACATATAGGACAGGCAGACGCTGTCTTTAGAAAACCACAGAGCAATCTTGGACGACTTCCCCTGCTTTATTACATAGCTTTGCATCGCAAGATAAACATGTAAATTACAACAATGTTAACCCACAGAAATTAAATTTAATGTTACTCTCGTCTGTTATAAGCGCAAAAATATAACAACGGTAATGGGATGTACGTGAATTAAATCAGGCGATTGTGAAGGAATCTGACACCAAAAGTTGTAGGTCACTTTCAATATTAGGGCAGCAAAATAACTGGCTGAAGCAGAGAAATTATAAAATGCAAACTTGCAACAGCAAGAAAAGCGTTTCTGAAAATCAGATATTTGTAACATCGAATATAAATTCTAGGGAGTAATTTTCCTGTTATTTTGAAATACATACTCTATTACATTATTTAAGAATTATCTAATTTTGCTCCCTTGGTTATTATGAGTATAATACTGTATCATAATAAAAACTATTATACGTACAGCATGTTACGATCCACACGTCAATGTGGGGAAGAAGGTTACATGCTGGAGTCGATACAGACAGTTCCAGTGAGTACCACTTGAAATGGAAAGAATGCAACCATTTTGTAGCTGTGCCAGCATACATAAAAACAAGTTAGCATAAATACTCAAGTGAAGCTATGGATGCACGAAATTATTAGGGACACTGTCGTATGTTGAATTATATACATAAACACTATCAATGTAAGTGTTAGGAAGTAATTTCTGAAGGTCCTTTTCTGCATTGTAGTCTTGTACAGAAGTGAAATGCGGAAGATAAATATTAGAGACAAGAAAGTTGCGAAACTGGATAAACACAAAATATAGAAAACTTAAAATGGTGGTTTTAATGCTTCAGGTGTTATACATAGTCTGCCCCCAATTTAACACAGTGAACTTCCCTAGAAGCATGTGAAACCGTTAGGAAAGTCCTTCTTTGGGATGTTGTCACATTGGCTTGAATGTCGTTTCATGTTATCAAAGCGTTGATCCTTCGTATGAGTGTCTGGATTTTGTTGTTTCGTGGTAATTTCATATTGTTAACACTTTATTTTGTCAATTGTGATGATTTTTTTCGAGAAAACAATTGCCCGCGTTTTGCACTTCAATCAAGTCGCAGCAGTCGTTCACACGTCGTTATTTTTGTTTGGGAGTCAAGGTGTGGGGGCAGACTTTGCACACACTTTTCGCATCTTGAAAACATTCTGAAGGATATCTTGAACACTTTATTTAGAGATGTTGCTCCATTGCGACTTCTGACACAAAAAGATTGACACACTACGAACGCAAGTCCACTAGTTAACATCACCTGCTCACAATGGCTAGTCGAAAGCACATTGATTATTTACAGTTGTTAGTTCAAATCGGCGCCGTAGTAAATGCACTGACGTCGGTTATACGTCAAGAATGAAATCAGTCCCGGAACTTTTGGGAATAACAGTGTAGATTGTGTGAAATGTAGTACTACAGGAGAATGTTGAAAATTAGACGGATAGAACAGAATGCTAATGGAAAGGTCCTGAGTCGAAGTGGATGTAAAAAAAAAATTACAGCACTGAAAGAACGGATCTGTAGACTGGACACGTTGTGAGGCATTTGATTATGGGGAGGTAAAAATTGTAGAGGGAGACCGAGGCTTGAACTGCTTCGATTGGTTGTAGGTAGCACTAGGTATGAAGAGGTGAAGAGGCTTCCACAGGTTAGAGTAGCGTGGAGACCTGCACCAAACCAGTCTTCATACTGAGCACGACAACAAAAACGTGCACTTTGATAATTAAAGCATTTGTCAAGTGCTCTGTGACTCCGCTGTTGGCAAATGGTTAACAGGAACACCTGTGCCAGAAAGAGCAGCACAGTAACTACTTCCCGTTCCTTATCCTTTTTTCTGCCCCCTTTCCGTTGCTCCAGATTTTCTCCGTCTTCCGAAAGTTTGGAAGACACCTGCGGACTTCTAACGAAGCTGGAGCCGATAAACCGAACCGCCCCGGCCAGTAATTAAAACTTGCGGTCGATCACGAGCACGGTAGGCAAATTCCACCGAGCTTTAAACTTCCGTCCAGGTTCCAGCGACAGAGGCTGCTTTTTCCTTCAGGTCTGTTCTTTGGCTGGGTCGGTTTCGGCGACACAAGAAATCTGCCCGTGCGTGAGACGCATCAACAGATTATTTCCGCTCATTTGCCGTTCGGCCACTCGCCCTACAGCCGGAAACGATACAGGCGGCTGCAGTAGATACCTCAGCACTCACTAGTCGTTGGTTGGCCGTTGAAATAACAAACAAATGCTGCTTAGATACTGTAAGCATTCGTAGTTGTATAAAACCTTCTAGTAAACTCAGATACGACTAATACGAACCTATGTTACTAACTTTCTAGTTTTTCTTTTCCCTCTTTATTTGTTTTATTTATTTATTTCTCTATTTATTTATTTATTTAAACTTACAGGGATTTGTTTAAACTTACAGGGTTTCACAAAAAATGGTTCAAATGGCTCTGAGCACTATGGGACTTAACTTCTGAGGTCACTAGTCCCCTAGAACCAAGAACTACTTAAACCTAACTAACCTAAGGACATCACACACATCCATGCCCGAGGCAGGATTCGAACCTGGCACCGTAGCAGTAGCGTGGTTCCGGACTGAAGCGCCTAGAACCGCTCGGCCACCACGGCCGGTGGGATTCACACATATAGTGCCCTTTTTACATCATAGTTACCTAAGAAACTACAATTTTAATATGACAGACAGCATTAAAATGATTTGAGTGTCTGAGTGCCAATGTGAGCAAATAACACTGACTGTGAACTGACGAAGTTAATACTAGCAGTACTTACAATACTGCTGCTGCTGCCACTAATTGTAATGACTATAATAATATAATAGTGACTTCTCCCCCCCCTCTCTCTCTCTCGCTCTCTCTCTCTCTCTCTCTCTCTCTCTCTCTCTCTCTCTCTCTCTCTCCTCTTCACCTCAACTCGCCCACAAAAAAATCCAAAATTTATACAACAAATTGATGTAGTGTAACAAATCCAGGATCATGGTTATAAAATCGCACAATGTACACAGAATCTCTGAACATCAGGAACGATACTAGAAGTGCTTAATTGTAATGATAACGAACGATCCACGCTGTACAAAGAGCTCGGAAGGGAAGCAGATATACAAGGTGGTGCCAATTGACCTTTCGTTACTTGAGCCAGTGTAGACAGAAAACTATTTAGCGTATAAAAAAAAGAAAAACAGAAATTGGACAGCACCCGACTGCAGGCGTGTAGTGTGGCACGACTTGTCGTCGGTTTGCCTCATTTTAAATGATTCAAGGCGTCGAGCGCACCGTGTGTAACCCGTAGTGCTTGAAGGACATATTTCAAGGCGGAGATGGTTTTGTATTGCTTTCTGGAGAGTGATTCGTGCCAGGACCTGCGTATACACATTCAATTACAGAAATAGGACGTTTATTTCAGCATTCTCAGTGAGTAAATATGGCCCTTTCTTCCACCAAGAATTCGGTCATGAGCCATACTGTGGCACGAGCGCTCAGCCTATATTCACACTTCCCCCACCACCACAGCATACTGTCTGAGCATGAGGAGAAAGAAACTGCGAACATGCCGCATTTAAATGGCAATGCAGTCGCACAATGTACGACTTCATTTTATATTTCACATTTCGCAACAACATAGATCAAAACAAAACGAATTTTCAGTATTATCGAATCATTTTTGCCGCACTGAAGACATAATATAATTTTTATCGGGTACAAACTGTCGGTATACGGACGGACCTAGGAAATTTTCGCAGATTTTCCTACTCAGGTTGCCACATAAACGTGGCACATTCAAAAAAAGCCATTTAGACACATATGTTGGTCTAAATATTGTACCACTTTTGCAACATCATTATGGACACGCCGAAACTACGCGAGGAAAACAATATAGATGTCCTGGGCAATTTTAACGTAAAACGGTTTGACATTGAAACGGGAACTGTATTGCAATCAGTTCGTTCCATCTGCACATGCGCAGGGGCGCCTTCCTCTGAAATGGCAAACGGTCTCGAAAACAGATCGAACGCAGATTTAAAGTTGGTAGTGGTCTCAGAACGATTAGAAAAATCCTCATAATTTTTTCAAGGGGACAGTGAATTCTTCAGACCTCGCGTTTTCTGTAACGCCAGTGAGCGTAGCGAACTGTACTAGATCGCTTCTACAGTGCCATATTCTCTTTAAATGCATCCCATTCAAAGTAAAAATAAGTGGCTTCACGCGTTACAGTGTCTTATTGTGTTTAGCGTGCCGTCAAGTCCACTTTAAAAGCGAGGTCTGCTGTTCATTCTGCATGTTCTAATTTTCGTTCCTGCATCTTTTTCGCTATATAAATTCAATAATAGTGTATTTTAAATCGAAAAAATGGTTCCATACATGCCCATTGACATAACCAACGTACTTCACGGTAACACACAAAAGCCGCGGGGAATGGCCGCGCTCTTTGAGGCGCCATGTCACGAACTGCGCGGCTGCTCTCGCCGGAGGTTCGAGTCATCCCTCGGGCATGGATGTGTGTGTTGTTCTTAGCATAAGTTGGTGTTTGTAGTGTGTAAGTCTAGGGACCGATGACCTCAGCAGTTTGCTCGCTTAGGATTTCACACACATTCGAACATTTTTAACACACAAAGTCTCCATTCTCTTTGTGGAAAACTGTTGCCACCGCCAGCGGAAAATTGGGTTTCACAAATGTTACTATTCGTACTACCAATTTTTTCACGTAATGCATATCTGCGAATTTAGCGCAAAGTGCTTCTTGATGTGCAGAACAGTTAATCCCATTCTGTCGAGCGTTGTAATTTCTTACTCTTTTATTGTGAACCAATTTTTAAATTTGTTCCGCATGGTATTTCAATGTCGCTTCATATAAAATTTCCAGTACTCGCCGATTATGCGACAGCGTAATAGATACGGAGAATGCTCATCCCTCTCTCGTGTCATTCCCATCCAGTTTTAAAGGGCTGTTGCGATATATCGCTAGGCTGGCTCTTTTTGTGCAAACAACTACTGCACATTTGATCGTTCTTCATACCAGGAACGAACGGCGAAGGATAAACAGTGCTGACACCACGTTTCTACTGAACTGAAGAGCGTTGTACTCAGTGAAAAATGTCACACCGCAGCACTAAATGAAATGTCGTGCTGTAGCAGGTACTTCCGGGAAGGACTGAGCAATCCCGAGACCAACCGAACCACGTTCTGCACGCAGCCCACACACCCGACACGTGTGTGTGTTCCGCACGCGGCCCACACACCTGGCAAGTGTGTGCGCCTTGCACACAGCCCACACAGCACGTGTGTGCGTCCTGCATACAGCCTGCACACCGTCACATGTGCGGTTTATCATGCCGTGGCCGGCTCTGTTCTGAGTCTTCATGAGGGATCGGGTGTGCACACTCCCGTCTTCCAGTATGACAACAACCACGTCCACAGGCCACATGCACACGCACCTTGTTTGACAAACACTGGAGCTCTCAATCGTATCTCGACTGCCCTGCTATGTCACCTTATACTTGTACCATACGTAATGTCCCAGACTATCTGGAACTGCAAGTCAGACATAGCAGACAACATATCTGTAGTTCGGTAGCGATACTGGCTCTAACCATCAATCAGTGGCTTCAACTTGTAATGGTACTTGAATTACGCAACCATTACGGCACCTCATCTGAACCTCTCGATACCAGTAATATTCTACTGTGTTTCTGTAAAGTAGTTAACATATTTCTGAGACAACATTCAGATTTGATTTCATTTGTGATACATCGATATGTTTATATTGCAATGATATTATTCTTATGTGTATTCTTTCTTTTGCCACTATGATCTTTGATGTGATTGTGCACCGTCCGGAGGAGGAGGAGGATATTAGCGTTTAGCGTCCCGTCGACAACGAGGTCATTAGAGACGGAGCGCAGGCTCGGGTGAGGGAAGGATGGGGAAGGAAATCGGCCGTGCCCTTTCAAAGGAACCATCCCGGCATTTGCCTGAAGCGATTTAGCGAAATCACGGAAAACCTAAATCAGGATGGCCGCAGACGGGATTGAACCGTCGTCCTCCCGAATGCGAGTCCAGTGTGCTAACCACTGCGCCATGCACCGTCCGGGGCTGTCGCTAACGTTACGTGATTTTTGGCCGCGTAAGCGATAGTTAGTTGTTAACTTGTTAGAGAGTCGGACCTTGAAAAGGTCAAGTGTTGGACGTCATGTTGGAAAGACGCATATCGTAGTCCTCTTATAAAATGTAAACTTTAACAGTGACTGTGAGAGAGATGTTTTCAAGTATGTTTTATATTGTGAAGTGATGTTTTGTGTTTACGTGATATTGCAATAAAAGCAATTAAAAGGAAGTGTAACTTAATTTCGGAGTGCTGATTATTTTTTTTACATCACCATTGTCCAGCAAAAGTGTAACCATCAAGAATGGTTTGTGAAGCGCATCTACAAAACTTTTGAATATAGCGGAATAAAACCTAGGCCTCTTTGCATCCGAGCTTGGAATCATAACCACCTAGATTTTCAACGACTGAGTCATGATTTTACGATGAGACCTGTTGTGACTTGGCAAGACAGCCAAGCCACTGTGACGGGTAGCCGAAAGGCACGCGTTTAAGCTCACGCAGGCTGGCGTGAGGTCTGGAACAGTTAAAGGAATTGAGTCTAGCAAAAAAGGTACATAGCTGCTGGAATACTTAACTTTAATCCATAATTGGTGAACATCGGTCTGACGGTACAGGCATCACAAGATAAATAGCAAATGATAATGGCGCCTTGCTAGGTCGTAGCAAATGACGTAGCTGAAGGCTATGCTTACTATCGTCTCGGCAAATAAGAGCGTAATTTGTCAGTGAACCATCGCTAGCAAAGTCGGCTGTACAACTGAGGCGAGTGCTAGCAAATCTCTCTAGACCTGCCGTGTGGCGGCGCTCGGTCTGCAATCACTGATAGTGGCGACACGCGGGTCCGACGTATACTAGCGGACTGCGGCCGATTTAAAGGCTACCACCGAGCAAGTGTGGCGTCTGGCGGTGACACCACAAGACCAGCGTGGGAAACACAAAAAGATGAGTGCCTAGTTTTTTCATTATTACATGAAATGACTATTAACTGTGCTCTAATGACACCTGCCACATAATATGACTGTTGTTGCCCGAAAATGCAGGATTTAGCAGCGTGAGCAACACCACAATCGTTATTAAAGTTTGACCTTTGTTGTGGTAGGATTGTTAGAAACTGGATATGAAACCCCTGAGGTTGTGGAGATGGTACTTATTAGCATGGAGTCTGCTCGGGCTAACATTTTTTACAGTGTGTGTATCCGAGTGCGTGCAATTGTGAACGGAAGTTACTTTGACTTTTTAATTTAGTTTCGTCATGTTTTACTATTCGCCTTTTTGTCCTTTTCAAATAGACTTCTTAGAAATCGAAACTGGTTATGAAATATAGAATAACAAAATTTCGTCCGCATTTTGTTTCAGAGGACTTAGCACCTACGACATTGGTTTATATCGCGGCAGTAACTTTGACATCCGGCTCGCCTGCGCTCTGCCACAGCCGCCCTGCGACATATCCGTCCGTGCGTTTAAGTTGACGAGTTCACTGCCCCCTGGAAGCGCGGCCACCCGCCAAACTAGCCACTCTACGCCCCAGCCCCTAACCTAACGTCTTCCGACAAATCGTCGGCCGAGGTGCGGGCCGATCCCCGTTATTGACGCTAATTGAATCTCCCGAGCTGAGAGGGCGCCCCCATTTCTCTCCGCCCACACTGACGGCCTCTCAGAACGGATCCCCGGTGCCTTTTTTGTGCCTCTCTTCTGTCCTCTCCCGTCGCTCGGCCGAGTTGTTAGGGATATGCGGACGGCTTTAGCGGCTAACGAATGCGAATGCGGGAGCCACCTGAACAGATCTGGTGATATTAGCCCATTAGGTGAGAGAAGGGAAATCGTCGCCTTTGAATGCAATTGAATTTTAACGCGGAAAAAAGTTTCAAATGCATCTACATTCAAGTGCATTATCCTATTCTCCATTGTGCTTAATCATTCTCATCGATTTAGCATTGTGGTTTAAAGACAAGTGGGATTTATTTATAAATTTATTTGTTTCCTTAGCCTGACCGTCATACAACGTTATGCTCTCGTGAGCCAGAATTAAAACTAACGACGCAGGAGAAATAATTAGTGGCCCCAAGGGTACGGTCGCGGGTTCGAATCCTGCCTCGGGCACGGATGTGTGTGATGTCCTTAGGTTAGTTAGGCTTAAGTAGTTCTAAGTTCTAGGAGACTGATGACCTCAGATGTTATGTCCCATGGTGCTCAGAGCCATTTGAACATTTGAACGTAGAGGCCGACCTCGTCTGTTGACAGAGACCGCCGACAGTTGAAGAGAGTCGTAATGTGTAATAGACAGACATCTATCCAGACCATCACACAGGAATTCCAGACTGCATCAGGGTGTAAGGAGCGTAAATATTGGACGATTGAACAGTGTAAAAACGTGTGGAGTGACGAATCACGGTACACTATGTGGTGATCCGATGCCAGGGTGTGGTATGGCGAATGCCCGGTGGACGTCATCTGCTAGCGTGTGTAGTGCCAACAGTAAAATTCAGAGGCGGTATCATTATGGTGTGGTCGTGTTTTTCGTGGAAGAGGCTTGCACCCCTTGTTGTTTTGCATGGCACTATCACAGCACAGGCCTACATTGATGTTTTAAGCACCTTCTTGCCTCCCACTGTTGAAGAGCAATTCGGGGATGGCGATTGTATCTTTCAACACGATCGAGCATCTGTTCATAACACCTTTAGGATATTTTGGAACGCCCACTTCGTACCAGGCCTCACTGACCGACATCGATATCTCTCCTCAGTGCAGCACTCTGTGAAGAATGGGCTGCCATTGCCCAGCACCTGACTGAACGTATGCCTGCAAGAGTGGAAGCTGTCATCAAGGCTAAGGGTGGGCCAACACCATATTGAATTCTAGCATTACAGATGGTGGGCGCCTGGAACTTGTAAGTCATTTTCAGTCAGGTGTTCCGATACTTTTGATCACATGGTATATCTTCTAAGAGAATTCAATGGGTCATTATTGACTCACGGGTTTCTACATTTTTCCGGAATCCAAACTGATATTCCCTGAGGTCGGCTTCTACCAGTTTTTACATTCTTCTGTAAATAATTCATGTTAGTATTTTTCCAACGATGATTTGTTGAACTGATGATTTCGTAATATTCACACCTGTGAGTACTTGCATTCTTCGGAATTGGAATTATTGTATTCTTCTTGAACTCTGAGGGCATTTCGTTCGTTTCATGCATCTTGTTCACCTGGCAGAATAGTTCTGTTATGCCTGGCTCTCCCACTCTTACGGAATGTCGTTTGACCGAAGGTCCTTCTTTAGACTTAGATCTTT
Organism: Schistocerca piceifrons; assembly: GCF_021461385.2. Lineage (NCBI taxonomy): Eukaryota > Metazoa > Arthropoda > Insecta > Orthoptera > Acrididae > Schistocerca > Schistocerca piceifrons. The sequence goes on along the minus strand of NC_060139.1, from coordinate 971,237,553 downwards.
CAGTGTTATGTCAAATTCTTCCCGCAGTATCATATCTTCTGTCTCATATTCATCCACGTTCTCTTTCCTTTATATAATATTTCCTTCAAGTTCATTTCCCTTGCATAGTCCCTTTATGGTATACTCTTTCTACCTTTCAGCGTTCCCTTATTTGTTTAGTACGGAGTGCTCGACAAGACATTTCGTCACCGAAATTGTTGAAATAAACATCTTGCTTCATGCTCATTGTAATCTGAATGAGTAAGCCAATGGTACGGAGATACAGAGAACACCCCAAAACCTCCACAGTATCACCTTGGTCACTAGGCTATTTGCAGCTGGAGATTTGCCTCCTGAACAGGGTTAGACGTTTAGAAGTGTAGGTTGTCGTGTGGCTTATTAAATACATCTTCTTGATAAACTTGTAACAGGAGCGTTACAATGATCAGATGTTAAATCTTAAAAAGGAAAAAGAAACAGTTACAAAGTAATGTCGAATCCTTCCATAAACGATGCAACAAAAAGAAACTTCAAGGGGTCGTAAAGGGTATCATCTTGAACAATTTGTGGATAGGAAACAATACACGAAAACGTTATCAGATGATGCTAAAGGGCGTCGAAGTTACAGAAGGTAAAGACAATCTCTGCGAGACAACCTTTTCGACGGCTTTGAGTCATTATGCAAACAGACAACGAGTGTAAACACTGAGAGCATTCAGAGCGTTAGGTGGCGCCTAACGCGTCCCCATCTGTCACAGCAGCTCTGTGGAGGCCGGTAAGTGCAACGTCACCTTACAGACGTCTGATACCGGGGGAGTGGCCTGCAGGCTGGCGTTGACCCCTGTGACCTTGACGCCCTGCAGCGTCGTTAGACGACGTTTCGGGACATGGCTTCCTAGTCACAATTTGTTCCACTCGAAGTTTTTTGGCATCATTTTAGTAACAACAGTTTTTGTAAAGCACCCCAACTCGTAATAAGCACTGTAAAATATTAGAGACGTTAAAAGCTCACAAACCATAGCTTATTTATCAAGTAAAGTATCATTTGAGGAGTTACAGGCAGCAAGTAGTATGTGTTTGCCATCGCAAGTTTCGATGGGGCGCAGTTCGACCCAGCTAAATAGTGCTCACACTAAAATGGTTGACACACGGCTCACTCAAGCAATGCGCCTCATCACATTGGTCCCACGAACACGTACTGGCTACCGGTAGTTTGTAATATTTCACCACCATGTTGGACAAAAATGAAAAAAACAACCCAGAATTACCAGTTCATTCAAAATTTTCGTTATCAGAACCTCAGTGATTTAAATCTAGTGATCGTGGAACACAGCAGTCAGCCTGCAGAACAGTCATTTCCGCATGTAAGATGCCTGTAACAGTCAGTGCCTGGAGCAAACATGCAGCACCAACTACTTACAACTCTCTGTGAGCGACCAGTAGGTTTTCGTCTTCGACGACGAACTGGTGCATGCTGAATCGGATCAGAACTGCCAGGGGCAGATGAGAAGCACTGCTGCACCAACGGGGACGGGATTCCTGTCCTCAGCGTGACTGCGAACTGTACTTCATACTACATCTGAAAGTTCCATCAGAGCATTGAGAGGGATAATGCAAGACGTTCACAATTTGTGTGCAGTAGCTTCTGGCTGCACTTCAAGCATGGACTTAGGGACATGAACCCATTATGGACCTGAGATTGTGTGTATCTGTATAAATGTATGTATTTGTTGTAAATAGTTGTCTAGTATTTTCTCCTGTCACCATAAATAAATAAATGGGACGCTGTAGAATACATCTGACTTTCTCTGGAGTGGCTTTTACGTGATTCCAGTTTGCCACATTGTGTGGAGAGTAAGCGAACTCCGAAATGCGATTCCAGTGAAAGTGAAAGCAGAACACAACAGAAATTCTATTACCCTTCGAAAGAATAATAAATTTTTGGGACTGCGAAGGACGTTTACATCATTCCTAGGAAATAATCTTTCACTTTAAATGCTTAAAGAGGACGTGTTACTTCTAGAACAGCTCAGATGCCCATTAGTGAAAAGAAATTAATAATCCATATTATTAGTAGTGTCCGTTGAAGGATCTCCAATCGGACCTCTTCATGAAATTTTATTTAAAGTAACCTCATCACAGTATATCTGGACCCTCAACTTAAGGCGAAAGTAGTAAATTTCCTCCGGTATAAAGAGCGTGAGCAGCTGATTGCATTCGTATCAGCCACAGTTCACATTTTTTTCATTATTTTATGCTAAACTTGTCTGCTAATTGTCCGATTCAGATGCACTTATGGAAGGTCTGTTAAGTTTTACTACATCCCTGACGCGGGTATTCATGTTTACAGTGTCTCAGTGCCACAGTCTACTGTACTTGTCATTTCTTTTCTCTATTGTAATAATAAAACGAATTTATGTGTGTGTGCAGTTACGAATTCTGTATGCATAACCGTGGGAATAAAGTAGTCTGCTACTGCGACATTATGGCCATCCTAAGAAGAAACTTGGTGCGTATCAAAAAGGTTTCTGTTTGTCTTGGTGGAACGTTTCGTGTAGGCTGGCACAATACAGTAGGCCTCCTCTCTGGTCACTTCCTTGGAGGGATAAACCGCGGTTTCTTGAGAGGAGCTCGTCACTGCTGTCTGGGAGCTTGATAAGATGAGTTGCTCGTAAAATCTTGTCCTCGATAGCTTAGTTAATGTGTAGGATTTCATTCTAACTGAAACCTTAACGCTTTTCTCTTATAACTTTATAGTCCAATAGTTCGTGTGGCGAACTTTATTTTAACAACACGAGTGTTGAATACTTCTAGAATTAAGTGCTTTCGTAGGCTATCGTTTGATTCCACTAGTCACTTGAACACATGGAGATGTGTTGAGTGGGTAACGATTTAGTTCAATGGGCTTGTAATTTTTGCAACCGCGAGTGGGTGGGCGTTATGTGATATCACTGTGATTTTGCCAGTGTTTTTTCAATCTGTTTTGCTCTGTATTTCCAATTTTTCTTTATTTACTTTGTTCGTTACCATCACGTGTTAGTTTTCATGTTCAAGAGCCTCCACCTTTCACACCGTGTTACGTCCGCGACAAATTCCGTGCAATTACAATCAGTTTACCTTGAAATTCCCATTTGTTCGTTATTTGCTGTGTTCCTTACCGCCGCATGGTCGTGTTCTGATTTAAGAGACTCTTGTTTTGTGCTATAGCTTCCGTAATCTTATTCTTACGCTGTGCATTTAAATTAAGTGTAATTCTTGCCGCATATTTTTCCCTTCGTTCGTATATTTCAACGGTAACTTTAAGTTTTCATTCCGCATTTTAAAATCGAGGGAGCAGCATCTCCTTGATAGCCTCGTTCTTTCCTTTTCTCCTTTGTGTAAACCTCATCAACTAGTCTCAGAAGCAAGGTTCAAGAATTGTCAAGTATGAATCTAAACATGTATCAGGCTCCAGAATCACTCACATTTTATCATGTTCACAAGTGTTGTTAGTTTAGTTACCGAAGCCAACAAAAGCTCATTTTCACCCGTAATTACATTCAGGCTTTCTGTAACGTAAATTCATTCCACACCCCATCCACTTGTGATCCAAGGCGTATCCTACAGAACTTCCCTGTGCAGCAACTGAATGCAAGCAATTTTTTTTCCACGTGCTTGAATTACACATCATAGCCCAAGATCAGATAGGTTGGATCTTACATTTTGAAATGCACACCCTTAACTACCGAACCAAAGCAAAACTATTCAGGCTGTAGCCGCAAATTTTAAGTTAGCAAATTCCCACGAAGTAGGCAAGATGGTGGTAGTAGCAGCGATCACCTTGCTTCCCTATTTAGTGTTATAACCTCTTTTACGACTGACGTAGCAACCTTTTGCCATCTAATAAATTACTGGAATTGAATCTTTTTTTTCCTTAAGTAAGAAAAAATGTTATCAGATGAACGTAGCATAAATAAAACAGGTCCACCTAAAAAAAATTAATATGAATCCTGATTTCAATAAGCGCATCATTTTTACATGCTCAAAAGTGATTAGAATCGGTCATTTACAATCTGCAGTTGAGTTCCACCGATGCGGCCTCAGCTACACCAGTGAGAACCGTCCGTCCGCGCCGGCCGCTGTGGCCGAGCCGTTCTAGGCGCTTCAGTCCGGAATCGCGCTGCTGCTATGGTCGTAGGTTCGAATACTGCCTCGGGTATGGATGTGTATGATGTCCTTAGGTTAGTTAGGTTTAAATAGTTCTAAGTGTAGGGGACTGATGACTTCAGTTGTTAAGTCCATAGTGCTTAGAGCCATTTGAACCGACCGTCCGCCGTGTCATCCTTAGCCAATGACCGCATTTGGATGCGGTATGGAGAGGTGTGACCGTCCTCCCGACCGTTGTCTGCTCTGCAGACCATGGAGTCGCCACTTCTCATTGAAGTAGCTCCTCAGTTAGCAGGACAAAACTGAGTAGACCCTGCTCCAGTCCTCTTACCAAAGATTCATTATAACGCTAGTATCATTTGCAAAACGTACCTGTTCTGCTTGTTGAATATTAAATATAAAGTCATTCCCATATTGTGGTATAAGAGATGACCCAAAATGCAATCCTGTGGGGCTCCCTTTGTAATTTCCCCCGTAGTCACTAAAATTTTCTACCCTTCCAACATATGATGTGACTGACACCAGATAGATACTTCTTATGTAATAGAACCCAGTACGTTGTCCTCGATGGTGAGTGTTCATCGGAGGTGAGGGTATCATCTGGAGTGCCCCAGGGAAGTGTGGTAGGTCCGCTGTTGTTTTCTATCTACATAAATGATATTTTGGATAGGGTCGATAGCAATGTACGGCTGTTTGCTGATGATGCTGTGGTGTACGGGAAGGTGTCGTCGTTGAGTGACTGTAGGAGCACAGAAGATGACTTGGACAGGATTTGTGATTAATGTAAAGAATGGCAGCTAACTCTAAATATAGATAAATGCAAATTAATGCAGATGAATAGGAAAAAGAATCCTGTAATGTCTTAATACTCCAGTAGTAGTGTAGCGCTTGACACAGTCACGTCGATTAAATATTTGGGCGTAACATTGCAGAGCGATATGAAGTGGGACAAGCATGTAATGGCAGTTGTGGGGAAGGCGGATAGTCGTCTTCGGTTCATTGGTAGAATTTTGGGAAGATGTGGTTCATCTGTAAAGGTGACAGCTTATAAAACACTAATACGACCTATTCTTGAGTACCGCTCGAGCGTTTTGATCCCTATCAGGTCGGATTGAGGGAGGACATAGAAGCAATTCAGAGGCGGGCTGTTATATTTGTTACTGGTAGGTTTGATCATCAAGCGAGTGTTACGGAAATGCTTCAGGAACTCGGGTGGGAGTCTCTGGAGGAAAGGAGGCGTTCTTTTTGTGAATCGCTACTGAGGAAAATTACAGGATCAGCATTTGAGGCTGACTGCAGTACAATTTTACTCCCGCCAACATTTCGCGGAAAGACCACAAAGATAAGATAAGAGAGATTAGGGCTCGTACAGAGGCATATAGGCAGTCATTTTTCCCTCGTTCTGTTTGGGAGTGGAACAGGGAGAGGAGATGCTAGTTGTGGTACGAGGTACCCTCCGCCATGCACCGTATGGTGGATTGCGGAGTATGTATGTAGATGTGGATGTAGATGTAGTGGATAGAAAATGTGAATCACATATCGAAGATATTGTGTAGGTGACAATAAAAAAAAGAAACAGTGTTAAAGGTAACCTAGTGAACTTTGATATAGCTGGAATCAGCACTTACAGCTGTAACTCCTGCTCTTCGGGGGAGCTGATCGGACGATACCTCAAGACCCTTTGCTGGTACTTAAAACAACAATAGTCTGTCGATCCAATAACGCGATCTAGTAATTGAGAAATGCCCGTCTGGTCTGGCGCCCTGCTCGCTTTTGGAAGACACACAAAAAGCGCCAAAGCCTGTAAGACAAGCCTAGAGTAAGATTCCTCGTTTTCCGCTCCCAGCCATCCACTAACCGATAATTCGGTAACGGCAGATTAAATAAGATTTGGAATGACTACCGGATTTTTTTCCCCCATATCGAAGAGGATGAGACGGGCATAATCGAATAGGGATCCTTTCACTTTCCAGCTCCCTCCCTTTCTCCTTTTTTTTTTTTTTTTTTTTTTTTTTGCATCGCCTCGCTCCTGCGGCATTTACTCTGACAGGGAGGAAAATAAGTCTATTTCTGAAAGCCGACGGACTGAAACACCGGATATCAGCGCATGAATAAAACATTTTGGCGGTGCGGCGCGCGCCAGCCACGGAGGATCTCCCATGCCAATTTCGAATGTCTGCGCCTGTCGGCAGCCGCTCACGCTCACCCCCCCCCCCCCCAAACACCCAACCCCAGCACCTCCCCCTCCTCCCCCTTCAGCTCCCACCCACACAATCCCCTCCCCTCCTATCGACCACAGGCAGCAACTCGCCGCAGCGGCTGCGGCGGCATCGGGAGTTCGGCATCGCTCATTCCTGGGCGGGCCCTCCGCATTAACGAGGCCTACTCAGACTCGCAACACCGCGCCGCTGTGCTTCGGCACGACAACGATACTTACCCACCCACCCAACCACCTGTCTGCGAGCTATGAGCTTCGCACCTCGCTCTCATGTATATTAAGCCGCCAGCGCCGAGTTTACTTTGCCACGCGACATACAGCGCAAACTGAGGCGTGGCTGCAGTGGCCGCTATTATTGATGCGAATTCATTGCTGTCGTTATGAGGGCTAGCTGGTGCTCCACGAATGTCAATACTCAGCACTACAAGTAACTACGCAATAACAAGACAGCATTTGGAGATCATCTAACTGAAACTAAACATTCGGTAGGAGCAATTTTAACCACGTCGCCTAAGGGATGTTTTTGAACATGTTGGAAGAATATATGGACATCACCTCAAAGAATCAATTAAAATAATCAGTCTCCACTGTCAAGTTTAGAAGTCGGGGTCCTTGAAAAATTGAGACGACGTTGTTAGACAGCGCACCGAACAGCAGCTCTCCAGCTTTGCTACTGTCCGGCTCGGCAGAAGATGACCTTAGCAGCTCGTCGCCCTAGCAGCGTGGCCCCAATGTATAGTAGCAGAAAACACATCTTACATGCCCTATCGTGAAAATAGTGTGCACTTAAAGTTTCAGATCAATTTCAAACATATGTTCCACACGTAATTTGTTAGGTGCATTACCTAAATTGCTTCTCTGTTTTAACTACGTTATGTCTGTTAGAAAACGCCTTTGTCACATTCTAATACCGCACAATATCAGTGCCTTCCCTGTCCCCCTCCCACCTTCTCCCTCCCCCACCCACCATACGTGACGCATGCGTCTGTGAGTTGCATCGTGGAATTCGCAAAATACGAACATCAAAAACAGTTTTGCATAACCCCGGTTCCCAAAACTACTGAAGATAGACGTTTACTGTGGATATTGTGGCACAGACACAGTCCCTTTAACTGTTCAGAGATGTCACTAAACCCGCCCAAAGACGTAAACAACTATGCATGAGCTGCGTCTATTAGAAGCAGGGGGTTCGAGAGCCAATTATTGCCAGTCAATCCACCAGGAAGGAGGTACACGGTTCGTGTTGTATGTAGTTCAACCATGCCTAGACGGTCAATACCATAGTTCCAACGCGTCCGCATTGTTACTTTGTGCCAGGAAGGACTCTCAACAAGTGTCCAGGCGTCTCGGAGTGGAACAAAGCGATATTGTTCGGACATGGAAGGGGTACAGAAAGACAGGAACTGTACATGACATCCCTCGCTCAGGCCGCCCAAGGGCTACTACTGCAGTGGATGATCGCTATCTACGGATTATGGCTCGGAGGGAACCTGACAGCAACGCCGCCATGTTGAATAATCCTTTTCGTGCAGCCACAGGACGTCGTGTTACGACTCAAACTGTGCGCAATAGGCTGCATGATGCGCAGCTTCACTCCCGACGTCCACGGCGAGGTTCATCGTTGCAAGCACGACACCATGCAGCGCGGTACAGATGGGCCCAACAACATGCTGAATGGACCGTTCAGGATTGGCATCACGTTCTCTTCACCGATGAGCCTCGCATATGCCAACCAGACAATCGTCGGAGACGTGTTTGGAGGCAACCCGGTCGGGCTGAACGACTTAGAGCCACTGTTCAGCGAGTGCAGCAAGGTGGAGGTTCCCTGATGTTTTGGGGTGGCATTATATGGGGGCCGACGTACGCCGCTGGTGGTCATGGAAGGCGCCGTAACGGTTGCACGATACGTGAATGCCATCCTCCGACCGATAGTGGAACCATAACAGCAGCATAATGGCGAGGCATTCGTCTTCACGCACCCATCGTGCACATCTTGTGAATGACTTCCTTCAGGATAACGACATCGCTCGACTAGAGTGACCAGCATGTTCTCCAGACGTGAACTCTATCGTGCATGCCTGCAATAGATTGAAAAGGACTGTTTATGGACGACGTGACCCACCAACCACTCTGAGGGATCCACGCCGAATCGCCGTTGAGGAGTGGGACAATCTGGACCAACAGTACCTTGATATGATGGATACAGGCATGCATCAATGCAAGAAGACGTGCTACTGGGTATCAGAGGTACCGGTGTGTACAGCAGTCTGGACAACCACCTCTGAAGGTCTCGCTGTATGGCGGTAGAACATGCAATGTGTGGTTTTCATGAGCAATAAAAAGGGCGGAATTGATGTTTATGTTGATCTCTATTCCAATTTTCTGTACAGGTTCCGGATCTCTCGGAACCGAGACGATGCAAAACTTTTTTGATGTGTGTAGTTGATAAGTTACCGCGAAGGGATCGTTGCCCGTCGAGTTCATTCTATATTCCAGCATCTTATGGGCGTGGTTCTGGGCTAGCATTATTTCTTTTTGCGATATTTAGGCTAATAATAACGCAGAGAATGGCTACACTTCTCGCCAAATAAGGAAGACCATGCGCAACTACCATAACAAGAAGCAACGCACTGAGGACGCAGATGACGACTTTAAATCAACTGCGTTCCTTCCATACGCCGGGAATGTGTCGTCGAAAATAGGCCGATTACTGAAGAAAAATAAAATCAAGGTTATCTTCCGTCCACCAGCAAAGAACCGGGCCCTGGTTGGATCCGTTAAAGACGATTTACAACTGAAGAAAGCAGGCGTCTACAAAATTCCCTGTGAATGTGGCTCTGCATATATTGGCCAGACGACAAGAACTGTCCATGAACGATGTATAGAACATGAAAGATACACCCGTCTGCGGCAACCGTCAAAATCGGCAGTAGCAGAGCACTGTATTTCATTGGGACATTCAATGGAATACAATGGAACAAAAACTTTAGCCCCGGTTTCCGGTTTTTGGGATTCCGTAATCAAGGAATCAGTGGAAATACGTCTTGCCAATAGTCTTATAAATCGTGACAACGGCTTTCAGCTGGATAAAAATTGGAATCCTGTTATTAAAATTATACAATCACAGCGGAATCGACAGTGCCATTCGATACTCAATGACTAGATGAACCTTTACCTTTATTTTCACAACCGAGGGCAGCACGTACAACTCGGCTATGCCGCGCATGTCAACACCTGACGCATGCGCTGTAGGATGGCAGTACATTTCGCATGCGCGAGATTCGGCATAAATACCGCGACTGCAACTGGCCTCTTCAGTAGTTGTGTACTCACCTGATGATGACCGGACGTCTCTGTGCCGAAATATCGTGGCGGAATGTCGACGGGATCCGGCTGCATACCCGGAAATTATTAGAAGAATTAGTAAGTGGTTCTATGAAAATGGTACTATCCCTAAATCTTGAGAAAACACACTATATTCAGCTCTGCACAACAAATAGAGTCTTACCAACAACCGACGTACCACACGCAAGGACTCAGTAAACATGGAAAAGTGTTCCAAATTAGTAGGTATATATGTTGACGAAAACTTCAACCGGTAGAAGTATATTACTAAGCTTCTCAAACAGTTAACTACTTTTACTCTTCGTATAATTGCTAGTCTTGGAAACAAACGAATCAACGTGCTGACATATATTGGATATTTCGGCTCAGTAACGTCGTATGGACTAACTTTCTGGGGCAACTCATCATTCAGAACGAAAGTATTGATTGTACAAAGCCGAGTAGTTATAATAACAATATGAGACGTTCACCTGTGGTCGTCATGCAGGTCCCTCTTCAAAGAGCTGGGTATTTTAATTACACCATCACAATACATATATAATCGCGACTGGAATAAGACGAAAATAATGCATTACAATCTGAGAAAGATAGTGATACCTACAACACTAAAGGAAAATATGACCTTTATTACCAAATATTAAAGCTATCAGTGGCTGAGAAAGGAGTTAAATATGCAGCTTCCAATTTTTTTATCATTTTCCCAGTACCATGAAAGTCTGGCAGGTAGTAAAGCAAGTTTTAAATGTAACCTAAAATCTTTCCTCCTCGGCAGCTCCTTCTATTCCCTCAGCCAATTTCTGGTACCCTCTAAAAAAAATAAAAAAGAGACTAGTTCGTAAGTGTAGTTGTATGACTACAACTGAAAAAATACATTCATTAATGTTGATACTAATCAGGTATACATATCCTATAAATTGACTCGTTCAACATCATTTAGACAAAATAATCGTTCAGATGATGTATGGAACATGTAACTAACTTACCACAACAATGCTTAGTCAATGTAATTATCGAGAAGTACAGGCCTATTCGTCCACTTCCTCTGTGCTTCCACCTAATACACACGAAGTGTTACACCGTGATGGAGCAGAGCGTTTCATTTCTGTATGTGGGAAACAGCATCAGTAGACTAGACGATATGCTGGCAGACTGTAATTTATGCTTCTAGCGCAGATGGCAACTCATTTCTCTGTCCGCAGACACGCGGTCGGAAACGCGAGCAGCTTTGTAACTGCAACATTAATAAACGTAATGAACGACCATAAAAAGACCAAGTGCAACGTCATACAGTAAGTAACAGAGCAAAACAGAACATCATTAGCAAGGGAATAATTGAATACGTGCAAGTGGAGTAAGGTCGGTGTTTTGATTCAAGTGCCCAAAGGAAAACACTGTCAGAGGAACTGAAACTTTTAATTTCCAGGAAACAGCGCATTAATAACATCACTGTTGACAGAACATTACAGTAGTTCCCGAATGAATCTTTCGCTCTGCCCAGGAATGTATGTTGTTTTGGAACTTCCTGGCAGTTTAAAGTTGTGTGACTGTCCTGGATGGTGGTGACTCGTACTTGGATAGCCTAATCGGTAAGTTCGTTGCCCCCGAAAGGTAATGTTCTGGGTTCGAGCCTCAGTCCGACACATAGCTTTAGTCTGCCAGGAAGTTTCGAGAGTCATCTTACCACGATTTGTTTTTCTTGCCGTATTCTCACAGCTGCAACTGCGCATCTTCCGCAGTTGCTCACACGCGCCTGTAAGGATGGATCACTGTATATTTGATTCTACATTAATCATCCCTCCTATCTCGAAAAAAAAAACAGTTATAATGCACAGCTGCCAGGACGCTTACTAGAATATTTTCTACAGTACTGTTTCTATCATATATATTCGAGCCACATTTGGCTGCAAGTGAACCATATTCCACAGAGACAATGGGGATATTGATTTTCCACTAGTGAAGCAACAACCTGTCTCCATAGACAAGGTCTCTAACGCACGATTGTGCAGTGGTGGTACACTCAGCTTGACAATCCGACCTCTAGTTTGGCGCAGCTCTTGACGCTACTCTATCCTGTGCAAGTCACATACGGGTATACTCATCGCGATGGGTACGCAGAACCAGACAATATAGCGCCAGTGTTGTCGTTTGGGTGCACCCAGTGACCTATATGAACAACACAGACTGGCCGAGCCACCGCCGTATTTGAAGCCAATTGGTAACTTACCCTCCATGTATTGCTACGTCGGGTTGGGAAATACTAGTCACCTTAAAATCACATTTCTGAATGAGAAACCGCTTGGGTAATCTTTCCTCATATACGGAATGTATACTCCTACCTAGTCTCTGCAGCTGCGCTGAAATGCTGATCATGTGCATTACCAAGCATTTAGTGGAACTCGTGCCATTTTGACGTTCGAAGCGTCCCGTCTTCACAATGTTGCAATTTTAGTGGCCAACAGTTAAGTATGAACACAAATACGTGTATCGACAGAAGGAAAGTGTAATCACTTCGTGTTCTGTCCTGCCCACGACACGGCCAACACCGTAGTGCTGGCAGGAGGCCTGCTGTGCTCCAGTCGAGTGAGCTGCCGGCCAATGAATTGTGAATGGCGCGAGATCCGGCGCCATGTGGCCCGGCCGCGGTGAGCCGTCGCGGCCAGCCACTCCTGTGGAGAGCCTCTCATATCGCCCGCTGGCCTCTCCTCTCCTGCGCAGCCCTTACAGCATGCCAGCTGCCGTCCCACACACCCCGTCCCATCCCATCCCGTCCCTGCACCTTTTGGGTCCTTTCGGAAGCGAGCATAATGATTTTTTTTTTTTGGTCATCAGTCTACTGACTGGTTTGATGCGGCCCGCCACGAATTCCTTTCCTGTGCTAACCTCTTCATCTCAGAGTAGCACTTGCAACCTACGTCCTCAATTATTTGCTTGGCGTATTCCAATCTCTGTCTTCCTCTACAGTTTTTGCCCTCTACAGCTCCCTCTAGCACCATGGAAGTCATTCCCTCATGTCTTAGCAGATGTCCTATCATCCTGTCCCTTCTCCTTATCAGTGTTTTCCACATATTCCTTTCCTCTCCGATTCTGCATAGAACCTCCTCATTCCTTACCTTATCAGTCCACCTAATTTTCAACATTCGTCTATAGCACCACATCTCAAATGCTTCGATTCTCTTCTGTTCCGGTTTTCCCATAGTCCATGTTTCACTACCATACAATGCCGTACTCCAGACGTACATCCTCAGAAATTTCTTCCTCAAATTAAGGCCGGTATTTGATATTAGTAGACTTCTCTTGGCCAGAAATGCCTTTTTTGCCATAGAGAGTCTGCTTTTGATGTCCTCCTTGCTCCGTCCGTCATTGGTTATTTTACTGCCTAGGTAGCAGAATTCCTTAACGTCATTGACTTCGTGACCATCAATCCTGTTGTTAAGTTTCTCGCTGTTCTCATTTCTACTACTTCTCATTACCTTCGTCTTTCTCCGATTTACTCTCAAACCATACTGTGTACTCATTAGACTGTTCATTCCGTTCAGCAGATCATTTAATTCTTCTTCACTTTCACTCAGGATAGCAATGTCATCAGCGAATCGTATCATTGATATCTTCTCACCTTGTATTTTAATTCCACTCCTGAACCTTTCTTTTATTTCCATCATTGCTTCCTCGATGTACAGATTGAAGAGTAGGGGCGAAAGGCTACAGCCTTGTCTTACACCCTTCTTAATACGAGCACTTCGTTCTTGATCGCCCACTCTTATTATTCCCTCTTGGATGTTGTACATATTGTATATGACCCGTCTCTCCCTATAGCTTACCCCTACTTTTTTCAGAATCTCGAACAGCTTGCACCATTTTATATTGTCGAACGCTTTTTCCAGGTCGACAAATCCTATGAAAGTGTCTTGATTTTTCTTTAGCCTTGCTTCCATTATTAGCCGTAACGTCAGAATTGCCTCTCTCGTCCCTTTACTTTTCCTAAAGCCAAACTGATCGTCACCTAGCGCATTCTCAATTTTCTTTTCCATTCTTCTGTATATTGTTCTTGTAAGCAGCTTCGATGCATGAGCTGTTAAGCTGATTGTGCGATAATTCTCGCACTTGTCAGCTCTTGCCGTCTTCGGAATTGTGCGGATGATGCTTTTCCGAAAGTCAGATGGTGTATCGCCAGACTCATATATTCTACACACCAACGTGAATAGTCGTTTTGTTGCCACTTCCCCCAATGATTTTAGAAATTGTGATGGAATGTTATCTATCCCTTCTGCCTTATTTGACCGTAAGTCCTCGAAAGCTCTTTTAAATTCCGATTCTAATACTGGATCCCCTATCTCTTCTAAATCGACTCCTGTTTCTTCATCTATCACATCAGACAAATATTCACCCTCATAGAGGCTTTCAATGTATTCTATCCACCTATCTGCTCTCTCCTCTGCATTTAACAGTGGAATTCCCGTTGCACTCTTAATGTTACCACCGTTGCTTTTAATGTCACCAAAGGTTGTTTTGACTTTCCTGTATGCTGAGTCTGTCCTTCCGACAATCATATCTTTTTCGATGTCTTCACATTTTTCCTGCAGCCATTTCGTCTTAGCTTCCCTGCACTTCCTATTTATTTCATTCCTCAGCGACTTGTATTTCTGTATTCCTGATTTTCCCGGAACATGTTTGTACTTCCTCCTTTCATCAATAAACTGAAGTATTTCTTCTGTTACCCATGTTTTCTTCGCGGCTACCTTCTTTGTACCTGTTTTCCTTCCCAACTTCTGTGATGGCCCTTTTTAGAGATGTCCATTCCTCTTCAACTGTACTGCCTACTGCGCTATTCCTTATTGCTGTATCTATAGCGTTAGAGAACTTCAAACGTATCTCGTCATTCCTTAGTACTTCTGTATCCCACTTCTTTGCGTATTGATTCTTCCTGACTAATGTCTTGAACTTCAGCCTACTCTTCATCACTACTATATTGTGATCTGAGTCTATATCTGCTCCTGGGTACGCCATACAGTCCAGTATCTGATTTCGGAATCTCTGTCTGACCATGATGTAATCTAATTGAAATCTTCCCGTATCTCCCGGCCTTTTCCAAGTATACCTCCTCCTCTTGCGATTCTTGAACAGGGTATTCGCTATTACTAGCTGAAACTTGTTACAGAACTCAATTAGTCTTTCTCCTCTTTCATTCCTTGTCCCAAGCCCATATTCTCCTTTAACCTTTTCTTCTACTCCTTCCCATACGACTGCATTCCAGTCGCCCATGACTATTAGATTTTCGTCCCCCTTTACATACTGCAATACCCTTTCAATATCCTCATACACTTTCTCTATCTGTTCATCTTCAGCTTGCGACGTCGGCATGTATACCTGAACTATCGTTGTCGGTGTTGGTCTGCTGTCGATTCTAATTAGAACAACCCGGTCACTGAACTGTTCACAGTAACACACCCTCTGCCCTACCTTCCTGTTCATAACGAATCCTACACCACTTACACCATTTTCTGCTGCTGTTGACATTACCCGATACTCATCTGACCAGAAATCCTTGTCTTCCTTCCACTTCACTTCACTGACCCCTACTATATCTAGATTGAGCCTTTGCATTTCCCTTTTCAGATTTTCTAGTTTCCCTACCACGTTCAAGCTTCTGACATTCCACGCCCCGACTCGTAGGACGTTATCCTTTCGTTGATTATTCAATCTTTTTCTCATGGTAACCTCCCCCTTGGCAGTCCCCTCCCGGAGATCCTAATGGGGGACTATTCCGGAATCTTTTGCCAATGGAGAGATCATCATGACACTTCTTCAATTACAGGCCACATGTCCTGTGGATACAGGAAGGAAAACAAATAGTCCACTGAAATCCCGTATCCTTTCGCTGCGACGGAACTGTGAACTGTTAAGTGATCGCTGTGAGAAAGCTCTCGGCGCGGCTGCTGTCGGGACTACATGTTTCGAAAGAACCTGTATGACTTCTGACCGGTATTCACTTGCTTCCAACAGCTACCAACCTTAGCTTTGAATGCTGAGTGCAGATAGCATCTTGACTGAACTTACGTATCAAAAAATTTAAAGCATTTACAATCAATTACATGTACCATTTATGTGATGTCTTACTCAGCAATATTACGTCTGTTCTCTTAAGAGTACGTAGGCGTACTAAACACAGTATCATCTCCCAACTAAGGTTGACCTGACTAAGAAGTCATTCGCGACGGAGTCCTTGCATAAAAAGTTCTCGGTTTATTTGCCGCGTCAAATTTGGATAAAATCCCAAGCTTTCGATGACTATCTCCATCAGGGGTAAAACTGACTGTCGTGGACCGGTGAGGCTTCCGCTTTTATAAGCAGTGGACGGCTTCTCATTTACTGGATGACGTCACGGTGAAACCGGCGCGTACCGAGGTGGCGGCCTCTATATCCATAGATTTTGTTTGCGCGCTTTATCCAGCGTTGCTTGCAGCGCGACCCATAGCAACAGGCAGAGAACTGCGAGGAATGTAAGAAGCCTCCCTCTGCGCTCTTTCTTTATCAATTGCGCGCTCCATGCATTGCTGAGTGCATAACCGGAGTCTCGGTTGAAATTATTTTCACAGTCTAATTTCAACTGCTTCCCTGATGACAGAGTCCCAATACTTTGAAGCGTGAGCAAGTAGTCTTGTTTCATCGAATAAAATATTGTGTTTAGTTAACAAACTGTGCTCAGCCACCGCAGATTTTTCAAGATACCTGTATTTCAGGTGACGCTGATGTTCTGCACAGCGATCGGCAACAGTTCTTATAGACTGGCCCACATAAATTTTGCCACACTCGCACTGCTCCGAAAAAACACAATTCTTACATTAAAATGGAAATTAAATAAAAAAAGCTGAGGTCGATTTGTTATTAAACAAACCTTGTCTTAAGTAAAGAGATTTTAAACTAAAGCAAAGATGATGCAGCAAATTCTGTTCCCAGTCGTAAATTAAGCTTTCATTTTGTTGCCAGCGCCATCAAGTTGCCGTAACCACTGCTGGCGCACCATTCAAAACGGCTCTGAGCACTATGGAACTTAACATCTATGGTCATAAGTCCCCTAGAACTTAGAACTACTTAAACCTAACTAACCTAAGGACATCACACAACACACAGTCATCACGAGGCAGAGAAAGGCGCACCATTTAAGATGCGTGTAGGACGGAGATCAAACGCACATCTACGCACACACACACACACACACACACACACACACACACACACACACACGCGCGCGCGCGCGCGCGTGCGCGCACAGGGAAGCATGCTTGCTAGTTTCATACACTGTACATTACGAAAAAGAAAACATAATTCTGCATAACCTTCTAAATATTATACCGTCCGAAAGCTAATTATAATAATCGGTAAAAGAAACAAGTGGGAGGTCTTAACGTCAGTATTAACTGTAAATGAGGCCCATGAGTTCCTCGAAAGGAAGAAAGATAAGTGTGAAATCTTGTGGAGGCCGTGAGTACCGAATACAACGAAAAGCAGCGCAACAGACGCATTTTCACTTTCGTTCTTGGGCGAGTGATTATTATTACGTTGACCACTATAACGCAGATTGGCTTTACAAGGCTAGAGGCAGGTTAAGCCCAGACGACTGTGTCAAACGTAAGCTTGATATTACGGCTTTTTAACTTCCAAGTCTTTCTCGGTGCACTTGCCCTGTTAATTCTCTACGACAATCCAAGCTTTCGACTTTGTCCACCATTTCTTTGATAGTAGAGGAATTGAATACCGAAGAAGTAACGGAATCACGCAAGTGTAAATAATGTTGAGGAGCCCACCGCGACCATAGAGTACGAGTATCTATGGAATAATCATTCAGATGCGTAAAACACATTTATTTTCCGTCAACATACATTGACTTCAAAGTACACGTTACTACGGAGAAGCGTAAGGTATGTCAGAAAGCGCTCTTCAGATTCTGAACAATATTACACGGCTAATAGAGACAGACCACTTTGAAAAGTACCTTCGATTGTGTACACGCCTTTCATAGACATTTTAACCATTTGCACTAGAGATATAGAATGGCTTTAAGCTTTGAAGACAGAATCGGAAGGGCATTTCTTGTTTGCGACAAGTGTCTCAGCTCAGATGTTGGTATTCTTCTATGTTATAAGAAAAGAAGGGATAGCAAGCGCATTTTTTTAAAGATTTGTACTGCTGTTTATTGTGGTGTCATGTCTCAGTTTTATTAAATTTTGTTTTGATGACATTGCAATTTTGCTTCCTAGTACGTGGAATTGAAAATATCCCAAAAGATTTGGATAGTTTTATGAGCCGTTTGCTACGTACAACGCTGTGATTAATTGCGCGGCATTTGGACTAATTCTTTGCCCATCACTCATTACTTCACGGTTATCTCAATGATGACCAATAACTGCCCATGTCATCTTACACTTTCGTCTTGATCGGTGTCGCCAACAAAATCACGGTGGGGAGCATACCGTTTGTCTCTAAGTTTTTCAATGAATGCTATTGATTTTCTGTGTCATGGAAACAATTCCTCTAACAGTTCCCTTTTTTTTCTGTTGCAGGTGAGCTATCCGTCTTCCCCGGGACACTTCTACTAGTACACTCGTAATGCAGTTTAACTGTAAGTACAAAATAAGCACCCATTCGTCTATGGTAACGTGTAGAAGAGGACAATGCTCTTAGCATTTTCATCAACACTGAGAAGCAAGCTTAATTACTCGTCCGCTTACGGGTTACAAATATCGCAGCGGGTCAATTTTGTGTAAAAAAAAAGTGTCATCTGTGACAGTAGCAGACGTGCTATAAGTATTAGACGCAGTAAACATAAATAATATTCAGTTTCATTCTCGCGGAGAGTGCGGTGTCATTTAAATATCCATAGGCGTTTCTTGTTCGCTTCATCGATTTAATCCGATTCCTTCTATGATTTATCTCAGTGTTCCTAGACTTTTCCTGCCTGTCAAGTTCTAGGTTAATGCTAATTTGGATACAATTGTCTTATCTGTCCTCCGTACTTTATTCGTACCAGGTACTAACGCAATCAATTCGTGTACGCTTAGTTCGTTCTACTTCCAGTTCATGTTCCGGTGTTCTACTTCTTATGGGACATGGTGATGAGTAACATCTAGCACTGCGAGATTTCATTTCTGTGCTTTGTACACACATTAAAAAAATTTTGCGTCACCCCGGTTCCCAGAAGATAGACGTTAAATGTGGACATTTTATCACAGACACAGTCCCTTTGACGGTTCAGAGATGTCACTAAACCCGCCCAAAGATGCAAACAACCATGCATGAGCAGCGGCTACTACACGGAGGGCGTCCGACAGCCGACCAGTTCGTCATTCCACCAGGAAAGAGGTGCACGGCACGTGTTGTCAATACCGCGGTTCGATCGCTTGCGCATTGTTACTTTGTGTCAGGAAGGGCTTCAACAAGGGAAGTGTCCAGGCGTCTCGGAGTGAACCAAAGCGATGTTGTTCGGTTATGGAGGAGATACAGAGAGACAGGAACTGTCGGTGACATGCCTCGCTCAGGCCGCCCAAGCGCTGCTACTGCAGTGGATGACCGCTACCTACGGATTATGGCTCAGAGGAACCCTGACAACAACGCCGCCATGTTGAATAACGCTTTTCGTGCAGCCACAGGACGTCATGTTACGACTCGGACTGTGCGCAATAGGCTGCATGATGCACAACTTCATTCCCGACGTCCATGGCGAGGTCCATCTTTGCAACCACGACACCATGCAGCGCGGTACAGATGGGCCCTGCAACATGCCGAATGGACCGCTCAGGATTGGCATCACGTTCTCTTCACCAATGAGTGTCGCATATGCCTTTAACCACACAATAGTCGGTCAGGCTGAACGTCTTAGACCCACTGTGCAGCGACTGCAGCGAGGTGGAAGTTCCCTGCTGTTTTGGGATGGCATTATGTGGGGTCGACGTACGCCGCCGGTGATCATGGAAGGCGCCGTAACGGCTGTACGATACGTGAATGCCATCCTAGACCGATAGTGCAACCATATCGGCAGCATATTGTCTTCATGTGGACAACAATTCGCACCCCCATCGTGGACGTCTTCTGAATGACTTTCTTCACGATAACGACATCGCTCGACTAGAGTGGCCAGCATGTTCTCCAGACATGAACCCTACCGAACATGCCAAGAATTGATCGAAAAGGACGACGTGACATCCAACCACTCTAAGGGATCTACGCCGAATCGCCGTTGAGTGGGACAATCTGGACCAACAGTGCCTTGATGAACTCGTTGATAGTACGCCAAGACGAATACGGGCATGAATCAATGCAAGAGGATGTACTACTGGGTATTAGAGGTACCGGTGGGTACAGCATTCTGAATCACCACCTCTGATGGTCTCGCTGTATGGTGGTACAACATGTAATGTGTGGTTTTCATGAGCAATAAAAAGGGTGGAAATGATGTTTATGTTGATCTCTATTCCAATTTTCTGTAGAGGTTCTGGAACTCTCGGAACCGAGGTGATGCAAAACATTTTTTGATGTATGCTTTTGTTTAAAGTTCATTTTTTGGCAAATAGTTATAAAAACGTATTCACTTGGCACTGACAAGTACAGATAACGACTAATAGTCTTTCGAAGTTAAAATATTTTAATTATTTTTTATATTATTATAGGGCTGACGTGGATAAACATTATTTGTACTAACTTCATATGAGTGACAAGTAGGCAATTATTTCGTGGTTTTTAGTCTGCTCCATGTATGAGTAAACTGCTTCTGGTATGGTAAATAAGTAAACGATAAGCTCCACATAGTTAACAGTGCTGCCCTTGCTTGTTCTTACACAACGGAGTGCAGACACGGCCATGAAGTAGGCTGGTGTAGCGGGTATAACTGCAAATATTTTTATATGTGGTACCTTAATATGTACACACAGCAGTGTATTTGTTTATTTCTTGGCTTCTAACAGTCTTCCTGCAAATATATCACATAGTGTACTACCTAATGTTTTCTGTACAGTCGTAACTGCACTACGGCAGTGGTACGGCTGTTAGTATAGACTGCCTGTTTTGCGTCCATGCATCCACACTTCAACACCTGAGTTGCTGCCCAGTGGAATATAAACATTAATGCTTGGTTCTTGCCACACTTACTTGGACGTACTAACCAACCTAGAAACACAAGACTCATAATTGCTGTAATTATTAGTCTGCAAATGACGTAAATACTGATGTAATGTTGATCAGTACACTCTCCTCTGGAGCGGTCTAAGGCGCTGCAGTCATGGACTGTGCGGCTGGTCCCGGCGGAGGTTCGAGTCCTCCCTCGGGCATGGGTGTGTGTTGTGTTTGTCATTAGGATAATTTAGGTTAAGTAGTGTGTAAGCTTAGGGTCTGATGACCTTAGCAGTTGAGTCCCATAAGATTTCACACACATTTGAACATTTTTGAATTCTCCTCTGACACGAATACAAATATATGTACATACGCCCATTATACCTCATACCATGTATGCAAAGAAACAGGTAGCACCTGGTTAACTTGAATGATTTTTACGAGGGCTATTCAGAAAGTAAGACCTGATCGGTCGCGAAAAGGAAATTACTGTGAAAATCAACATTGTTTTACATGCAACTGGCAGCTACACCCTCCAGCTACTTCTTGGTAGCTACACCCTCCGGCTACTTCTATGCATAGTCACCACTCTGAGTTGGACATTCGTCTTAGCATTGTACTAACTTCCCAATACCCTCGTTATAAAAGTCCTGTACTTCCGCGAATTCTCGGCGCTGCACTACAGCTCGTTGTCTGTGCCAAAATGTTGTCTTCGTAGGCAGCGGTTCATGTGAGAAGAAATGAAACCCCGGCGGAGCCATTTACAGGCTTGTGGTTGATCAAACACTTGCCATCGAAAACACTGCAGAATAATATTTACTGCCTCTGCAAAGTGCGGCCGCGAATTGTAATGAAGAAGGAAGCTCATGACAGTCTTGTTATGTGGGCTGCATGACATCAGGCGAAATCTCTCACCAGGCCTTCATACATTGCGCAGACACTACTTTCCAGGCATCTTTACGCACTGAGAATTGAAAACAATGACGTGCAACGCTTCATCGGATTTTCAAGTGGTTTCGATTTCGGGACCGATCGGGTTTTACTTTCTGAACAGCCCTCTTAGTTTGGGATAATTTCTAGTACCATGTTGTCATCTCAATTGAGTGCTTATCTACAGGATGATTCAACAACACGATTACAAAGAGACATGGCACATCAGGCATACAATAAGGATCAGTAATCATACCAGAACCGGGGCTCGCAAACGCCACTAGAGGCCGTTGCTATACAAGCATGGACAGAGCGTACGGAGACTGTCGCCATTCGCGGAATGATAGCGTTGGGAGTACCACGGCTAGCTACATGTACCGTGAAATGGCTGAGATGCATTTGATTTATGGCGTGACCAACTGCAATGGACGAGAAGCTGTGCGATTGTACCATGCGAAATATTCCGATAGGAAGGTGCCGCGCAAAACATTCACTACCCTGCATCGCCAACTGCGCGAAACCGGCTCGTTCCGTGTGCACAAGAAGGATGCTGGTTTCCAACGAACAACACGGACAGTTACCACGGAAGAAAGCGTTCAAAATGGTTCAAATGGCTCTGAGCACTAAGGGACTTAACATCTGAGGTCATCGGTCCCCTAGAACTTAGAACTGCTTAAACCTAACTAACCTAAGGACATCACACACATCCATGCCCGAGGCAGGATTCGAACCTGCGACCGTAGCGGTCGCACGGTTCCAGACTGTAGCGCCTAGAACCGCACGGCCACTCCTTCCGGCTGCTTCGTTTGGACTACTTTTGATATAATAAGTGATGAAATGTTTCTCGCCCCTCTTGTGGGGTGAATCATAAGATTACTGGGATAACTCGTGTCACCTGCAAGGTTTGAATGAGGACGGACGTGGCAAACTAATTAACATTGATGAAGTACATTATTGGCCATTAAAATTGCTACACCACGAAGATGGCGTGCTACAGACGCGAAATTTAACCGACAGGAAGAAGATGCTGTGATATGCAAATGATTAGCTTTTCAGAGCATTCACACAAGATTGGCGCCGGTGGCGACATCAACGACGTGCTGACATGAGGAAAGTTTCCAATCGATTTCTCATACACAAACAGCAGTTGACCGGCCTTGCCTGGTGAAACGTTGTTGTGGTGCCACGTGTGAGGAGGAGAAATGCGTACCATCACGTTTCCCACTTTGATAAAGATCGGATTGTAG